>NW_028165262.1:185000-337500 GCF_964263955.1 Coregonus lavaretus
TGTTAACTTTCACTGCTATGCGGATGACACACAGCTGTACATTTCAATGAAGCATGGTGAAGCCCCAAAATTGCCCTCGCTAGAAGCCTGTGTTTCAGACATAAGGAAGTGGATGGCTGAAAACTTTTTACTTTTAAACTCGGACAAAACAGAGATGCTTGTTCTAGGTCCCAAGAAACAAAGAGATCTTCTGTTAAATCTGACAATTCATCTTGATGGTTGTAAAGTCGTCTCAAATAAAACTGTGAAGGACCTAGGCGTTACTCTTGACCCTGATCTCTCTTTTGACGAACATATCAAGACTGTTTCAAGGACAGCTTTTTTCCATCTACGTAACATTGCAAAAATCAGAAATTTTCTGTCCAAAAATGATGCAGAAAAATTAATCCATGCATTTGTTACTTCTAGATTAGACTACTGCAATGCTCTATTTTCCGGCTACCCGGATAAAGCACTAAATAAACTTCAGTTAGTGCTAAATACGGCTGCTAGAATCCTGACTAGAACCAAGAAATTTGATCATATTACTCCAGTGCTAGCTTCCCTACACTGGCTTCCTGTTAAGGCAAGGGCTGATTTCAAGGTTTTACTGTTAACCTATAAAGCGTTACATGGGCTTGCTCCTACCTATCTTTCCGAGTTGGTCCTGCCGTACATACCAATACGTACGCTACGGTCACAAGACGCAGGCCTCCTAATTGTCCCTAGAATTTCTAAGCAAACAGCGGGAGGCAGGGCTTTCTCCTATAGATCTCCATTTCTATGGAACAGTCTGCCTACCCATGTGAGAGACGCAGACTCGGTCTCAACCTTTAAGTCTTTACTGAAGACTTATCTCTTCAGTAGGTCATATGATTGAGTGTAGTCTGGCCCAGGAGTGTGAAGGTGAACGGAAAGGCTGGAGCAACGAACAGCCCTTGCTGTCTCTGCCGGGCCGGTTCCCCTCTCCACTGGGGTTCTCTGCCTCTAACCCTGTTGCAGGGGCTGAGTCACTGGCCTGCTGGTGCTCTTTCATGCCGTCCCTGGGAGGGGTGCGTCACTTGAGTGGGTTGAGTTACTGACGTGATCTTCCTGTCTGGGTTGGCGCCCCCCCCCCCTTGGTTTGTGCTGTGGTGGAGACCTCTGTGGGCTATACTCGGCCTTGTCTCAGGATTGTAAGTTGGTGGTTGGGGATATCCCTCTAGTGGTGCGGGGGCTGTGCTTTGGCGGAGTGGGTGGGGTTATATCCTTCCTGTTTGGCCCTGTCCGGGGGTTTCTTCGGATGGGGCCACAGTGTCTCCGGACCGCTCCTGTCTCAGCCTCCAGTATTTATGCTGCAGTAGTTTATGTGTCGGGGGGCTGGGGTTAGTTGGTTATACCTGGAGTACTTCTCCTGTCTTATCCAGTGTCCTGTGTGAATTTAAGTATGCTCTCTCTAATTCTCTCGTTCTCTCTTTCTCTCTGAGAACCTGAGCCCTAGGACCATACGTCAGGACTACCGGGCATGATGACACCCTGCTGCCCCCAGTCCGCCTGGCCTTGCTGCTATTCCAGTTTCAACTGTTCTGCCTGCGGCTACGAAACCCCTACCTGTCCCAGACCTGCTGTTTTCAACTCTAAATGATCGGCTATGAAAAGCCAACTGAGAGACCTGAGCCCTAGGACCATACGTCGGGACTACCGGCCGTGGTGACTCCTTGCTATCCCCAGTCCGCCTGGCCTTGCTGCTATTCCAGTTTAAACTGTTCTGCCTGCGGTTATGGAACCCCTACCTGTCCCAGACCTGCTGTTTTAAACTCTAATGATCGGCTATGAAAAGCCAACTGAGATTTATTCCTGATTATTATTTGACCATGCTTGTCACTTATGAACATTTTTGAACATCTTGGCATGGTTCTGTTATAATCTCCACCCGGCACAGCCAGAAGAGGACTGGCCACCCCTCATAGCCTGGTTCCTCTCTAGGTTTCTTCCTAGGTTTTGCCTTTCTAGGGAGTTTTTCCTAGCCACCGTGCTTCTACACCTGCATTACTAGCTGTTTGGGGTTTTAGGCTGGGTTTCTGTACAGCACTTCGAGATATTAGCTGATGTAAGAAGGGCTATATAAAATAAAATTGATTGATTGATTGGGTTGCCAGTGGTATATCAACATTTGGTTGACAGTGGTATATCAACATTTGGTTGCCAGTATATCAACATTTGGTTGCCAGTGGTATATCAACATTTGGTTGCCAGTATATCAACATTTGGTTGCCAGTGGTATATCAACATTTGGTTACCAGTGGTATATCAACATTTGGTTGCCAGTGGTATATCAACATTTGGTTACCAGTGGTATATCAACATTTGGTTGCCAGTATATCAACATTTGGTTGCCAGTGGTATATCAACATTTGGTTGCCAGTGGTATATCAACATTTGGTTACCAGCGGTATATCAACATTTGGTTGCCAGCGGTATATCAACATTTGGTTGCCAGTGGTATATCAACATTTGGTTACCAGTGGTATATCAACATTTGGTTACCAGCGGTATATCAACATTTGGTTGCCAGCGGTATATCAACATTTGGTTGCCAGTGGTATATCAACATTTGGTTGCCAGTGGTATATCAACATTTGGTTGCCAGTGGTATATGACTCCACAGCCGATATGACTTGTTCGTCTGCCACACATGCTACTATGTAGCCAGCAGTCTATCAAACATGACCAAAAGGCTAATCTGGCACTAGTAAGTCTATCCAAATGAGACAACATTAACTGACACAAAAAAGGTGATTAGGCAGTTGTTTTTGCCTGACCAAAGGCCAACTCCAACAGTACCTGGTAGTCTCCCTTCAGCCCCACTGTGCCCACGGTCCCCAGACCCCCCCGTTCTGAGACCCACTGTGCCCACGGTCCCCAGATCGCCCCATTCTAAGCCCCACTGTGCCCACGGTCCCCCGACCCCCCCATTCTAAGCCCCACTGTGCCCACGGTCCCCCGACCCCCCCATTCTAAGCCCCACTGTGCCCACGGTCCCCCGACCCCCCCATTCTAAGACCCACTGTGCCCACTCTCCCCAGTCCCCCCATTCTAAGACCCACTGTGCCCACGGTCCCCCCATTCTAAGACCCACTGTGCCCACGGTCCCCCCATTCGAAGACCCACTCTCCCCAGTCCCCTCATACCTGGTAGTGGTGTAGCTGGTCACTCTCTCCTTTCAGTCCCCCGGTGCCCACAGTCCCTAGACCGAAACATCCAGCCAGGAACTGTAACCTGACAGAGGTCAGGAGGGAGGAGGACTGGAAGGCAGTGCAGGGGCTGGGTCGACCCCCTGGACCGCTACCCCCACCCCCTGCAGCCTGGTTACTCTTCTCCTCCATCCCAGAGATCAGCGCCACGATCTGGTGTAGGGCCTCCAGACGCAGCTGGAGAAAACACACACACATCAGTTCTAGAATTAAATCAGATTACAGTCATATACTCAATACTATCCATTAGTTCATCTACTGAACGCTCCATTAGCGAGAGGGAAGAATATAGGAGTTTCTATGGTACTTATTGAAATGCAGTGTTGGAGCCATATTCCTAGCATAGTGCTTCAAGGATCACTGCTTGAAAATAACTTTATGGCTCTTGGGGGCACTCCTCTTGGGTCACAGTCCTCACCTCAGCCCTGTTCTGTTGTTGCTCCATAGCCAGGATGGTTCTCACCTCAGCCCTGTTCTGCTGTTGCTCCATAGCCAGGATGGTTCTCACCTCAGCCCTGTTCTGCTGTTGCTCCATAGCCAGGATGGTTCTCACCTCAGCCCTGTTCTGCTGTTGCTCCATAGCCAGGATGGTTCTTACCTCAGCCCTGTTCTGCTGTTGCTCCATAGCCAGGATGGTTCTCACCTCAGCCCTGTTCTGCTGTTGCTCCATAGCCAGGATGGTTCTCACCTCAGCCCTGTTCTGCTGTTGCTCCATAGCCAGGATGGTTCTTACCTCAGCCCTGTTCTGCTGTTGCTCCATAGCCAGGATGGTTCTCACCTCAGCCCTGTTCTGCTGTTGCTCCATAGCCAGGATGGTTCCTTGTGGACTAGTAGACATGCTCTCCTCAGGCT
The DNA here is from genome assembly GCF_964263955.1 of Coregonus lavaretus. NCBI lineage: Eukaryota > Metazoa > Chordata > Actinopteri > Salmoniformes > Salmonidae > Coregonus > Coregonus lavaretus. Next base: position 189,065 of record NW_028165262.1, read on the forward strand.
CCTTGAAGGCGGGGGTGTTTCCCACGTCTCCACTGATGAAGCTGACGATGTTCTCTATGAGGGCGTGAACCCCCAGCGAGTGGCTCAGGTCCAGGTCCGACTCCTCATAGGATTGGTAGACGGGAGAACCGTACAGCTGGTCCCTACTGTGTTTCACCCTGAACCACGAGTCAGCCAGAGAGTCTGGAGAACTGTGGAGTAGACCTGAGGGAGGAGAGGAGAGAGGAAAGAGAGAGATGGAGAGAGGAAAGAGAGAGACAGACAGAGACCGAGACAGAGAGAGGGGGATGGAGGGAGAGAGATGGAGAGAGAGATGGAGAGAGAGACAGAGAGAGAGACAGAGACAGACAGACAGACAGAGACCGAGACAGAGAGAGACAGAGACAGGCCAGATACCTTTTCAGAAACACAACTACTATTTCCATACAGGTGGATGTGATGGTATCCACCTCATCCAATGTGCTTCACTTTAAGGCCTAGTGGGTGCTATTGTAGCAGATGTAAGCTAGCTGTTATAGACTACGTATGTCAATTCACATTCAATTCAATCCATGTCTCTCTGCTTGGTTTCATTCCACGGCTGGTTCTCGTACTACATGCCATGAGCCTTGATCAGCCATGAAAAATACAGTGTGTGTACGTTGTTCCCTTCCCCGATCAGATGATGACGAGGGATGCTGCAGGGGAAACTGAAATGGTAAGCAGAGGCCAAGGCCAAGGCTGTGTCTGAAATGGTAAGCAGAGGCCAAGGCCAAGGCTGTGTCTGAAATGGTAAGCAGAGGCCAAGGCCAAGGCTGTGTCTGAAATGGTAAGCAGAGGCCAAGGCCAAGGCCAAGGCTGTGTCTGAAATGGTAAGCAGAGGCCAAGGCCAAGGCTGTGTCTGAAATGGTAAGCAGAGGCCAAGGCCAAGGCTGTGTCTGAAATGGTAAGCAGAGGCCAAGGCTGTGTCTGAAATGGTAAGCAGAGGCCAAGGCCAAGGCTGTGTCTGAAATGGTAAGCAGAGGCCAAGGCCAAGGCTGTGTCTGAAATGGTAAGCAGAGGCCAAGGCCAAGGCCAAGGCTGTGTCTGAAATGGTAAGCAGAGGCCAAGGCTGTGTCTGAAATGGTAAGCAGAGGCCAAGGCTGTGTCTGAAATGGTAAGCAAAGGCCAAGGCTGTGTCTGAAATGGTAAGCAGAGGCCAAGGCCAAGGCTGTGTCTGAAATGGTAAGCAAAGGCCAAGGCTGTGTCTGAAATGGTAAGCAGAGGCCAAGGCCAAGGCTGTGTCTGAAATGGTAAGCAGAGGCCAAGGCCAAGGCTGTGTCTGAAATGGTAAGCAGAGGCCAAGGCCAAGGCTGTGTCTGAAATGGTAAGCAGAGGCCAAGGCCAAGGCTGTGTCTGAAATGGTAAGCAGAGGCCAAGGCCAAGGCTGTGTCTGAAATGGTAAGCAGAGGCCAAGGCCAAGGCTGTGTCTGAAATGGTAAGCAGAGGCCAAGGCCAAGGCTGTGTCTGAAATGGTAAGCAGTGGCCAAGGCCAAGGCTGTGTCTGAAATGGTAAGCAGAGGCCAAGGCCAAGGCTGTGTCTGAAATGGTAAGCAGAGGCCAAGGCCAAGGCTGTGTCTGAAATGGTAAGCAGAGGCCAAGGCCAAGGCTGTGTCTGAAATGGTAAGCAGAGGCCAAGGCCAAGGCTGTGTCTGAAATGGTAAGCAGAGGCCAAGGCCAAGGCTGTGTCTGAAATGGTAAGCAGTGGCCAAGGCCAAGGCTGTGTCTGAAATGGTAAGCAGAGGCCAAGGCCAAGGCTGTGTCTGAAATGGTAAGCAGTGGCCAAGGCCAAGGCTGTGTCTGAAATGGTAAGCAGAGGCCAAGGCCAAGGCTGTGTCTGAAATGGTAAGCAGAGGCCAAGGCCAAGGCTGTGTCTGAAATGGTAAGCAGAGGCCAAGGCCAAGGCTGTGTCTGAAATGGTACGCAGAGGCCAAGGCCAAGGCTGTCTGAAATGGTAAGCAGAGGCCAAGGCCAAGGCTGTGTCTGAAATGGTGCGCAGAGGCCAAGGCCAAGGCTGTGTCTGAAATGGTACGCAGAGGCCAAGGCCAAGGCTGTGTCTGAAATGGTAAGCAGAGGCCAAGGCCAAGGCTGTGTCTGAAATGGTAAGCAGAGGCCAAGGCCAAGGCTGTGTCTGAAATGGTAAGCAGAGGCCAAGGCTGTGTCTGAAATGGTAAGCAGAGGCCAAGGCCAAGGCTGTGTCTGAAATGGTTAGCAGAGGCCAAGGCCAAGGCTGTGTCTGAAATGGTAAGCAGAGGCCAAGGCCAAGGCTGTGTCTGAAATGGTAAGCAGAGGCCAAGGCCAAGGCTGTGTCTGAAATGGTAAGCAGAGGCCAAGGCCAAGGCTGTGTCTGAAATGGTAAGCAGAGGCCAAGGCTGTGTCTGAAATGGTAAGCAGAGGCCAAGGCCAAGGCTGAAATGGTAAGCAGAGGCCAAGGCCAAGGCTGTATCTGAAATGGTAAGCAGAGGCCAAGGCCAAGGCTGTGTCTGAAATGGTAAGCAGAGGCCAAGGCCAAGGCTGTCTGAAATGGTAAGCAGAGGCCAAGGCCAAGGCTGTGTCTGAAATGGTACCCTATTCCCTTTATAGCACACGTTCCTTCTGACCCGGGCCAGGGCCCGTAGGGTACCGTCTGCATGGTGCTACAGCAGCTACCTGCTAGCCTGAGTCCCAGTCTGTTTGTGCTGTCTTACCAAACCAACTGACACCAAAGAAGTCGGCAAGAGAGCAGAGACATATCTGGCATAACTGACCCAGGCTAGCTACCTGCTGCTTCAGGAGAAGAAACATGATGAACTGAGCTTTACTCATGCTAGCCATTACTGGGTCATCCAACTGGGAATGAATGGGCATTACAGTCATGGAGAGTTGAGCTGGCTTTAAGAAGAGGAGGAAGTTTAAACATGCCATGGTGTACTTGCTTGGAGCTCCTCTTGTTTTTGGGGCTCAACTGCCCCAAGAGGAGCAAATACGCTACCATACAGAAATTAGAAGACAGGAAGACACATTTACACTGAAGTAGAGGGGTATCATAGAGCATTACTGGTTAGTATCATCTAATGCAGTTATTGATGTACAGTAATTATTCCTTACCTCTCTTTTTATGAGAAAACGCCAGGTCCAGGTCAACATTTCTCCTGCCACTCTGAAATAGATCAAAGAAAAACACAAAGTTACATTGTAATAATCACTACAATGAACATTGATAGAAAGAGAGAGAGAGATAGATAGAGAGGGGGGGAGACAGACACAGAGAGAGAGAGAGAGAGAGAGAGAGAGAGAGAGAGAGATAGATAGAGAGGGGGTGAGAGAGAGGGAGAGAGAGAGAGAGAGAGACAGAGAGAGAGAGAGAGAGAGAGAGAGAGAGAGAGAGGGGGGGGGGGAGAGATAGAGAGAGAGAGAGAGAGAGAGAGAGAGAGAGAGAGAGAGGGGGGGGGAGACAGACACAGAGAGAGAGAGAGAGAGAGAAAGAGAGAGACAGACAGAGAGAGAGAGAGACAGATAGAACGAGGCCCAGTGTTGTGACTGACCACAGCAGATCCCTCCTCATCAGACTCTGGCTGGGAGAGATTTGAATCGCTCCTGGACTTCATCAGCCTGTAGCTGGGGCTGGACTGGACCGAACGGCTCTCTGCACTCAGACTCTCACTTCTACACAGCAGGGGACAGAGACCACACAAACCACAGTCAGCACTACACAGAATAGACCATACAGTCAGCACTACACATAACAGACCATATAGTCAGCACTCCACAGAACAGACCATACAGTCAGCACTACACATAACAGACCATACAGTCAGCACTACACAGAACAGACCATACAGTCAGCACTACACAGAACAGACCATACAGTCAGCACTACACAGAACAGACCATACAGTCAGCACTACACAGAACAGACCATACAGTCAGCACTCCACAGAACAGACCATACAGTCAGCACTCCACATAACAGACCATACAGTCAGCACTCCACAGAACAGACCATACAGTCAGCACTACACAGAACAGACCATACAGTCAGCACTACGCAGAACAGACCATACAGTCAGCACTACGCAGAACAGACCATACAGTCAGCAATACACAGAACAGACCATACAGTCAGCACTACACAGAACATACCATACAGTCAGCACTACACAGAACAGACCATACAGTCAGCACTACACAGAACAGACCATACAGTCAGCACTACACAGAACAGACCATACAGTCAGCAATACACAGAACAGACCATACAGTCAGCACTACACAGAACAGACCATACAGTCAGCACTACACAGAACAGACCATACAGTCAGCACTACACAGAACAGACCATACAGTCAGCACTACACAGAACAGACCATACAGTCAGCACTACACAGAACAGACCATACAGTCAGCAATACACAGAACAGACCATACAGTCAGCACTACACAGAACAGACCATACAGTCAGCACTACACAGAACAGACCATACAGTCAGCACTACACAGAACAGACCATACAGTCAGCACTACACAGAACAGACCATACAGTCAGCACTACACAGAACAGACCATACAGTCAGCACTACACAGAACAGACCATACAGTCAGCACTACACAGAACAGACCATACAGTCAGCACTACACAGAACAGACCATACAGTCAGCACTACACAGAACAGACCATACAGTCAGCACTACACAGAACAGACCATACAGTCAGCACTACACAGAACAGACCATACAGTCAGCACTACACAGAACAGACCATACAGTCAGCACTACACAGAACAGACCATACAGTCAGCACTACACAGAACAGACCATACAGTCAGCACTACACAGAACAGACCATACAGTCAGCACTACACAGAACAGACCATACAGTCAGCACTACACAGAACAGACCATACAGTCAGCACTACACAGAACAGACCATACAGTCAGCACTACACAGAACAGACCATACAGTCAGCACTACACAGAACAGACCATACAGTCAGCACTACACAGAACAGACCATACAGTCAGCACTACACAGAACAGACCATACAGTCAGCACTCCACAGAACAGACCATACAGAACAGACCATACAGTCAGCACTACACAGAACAGACCATACAGTCAGACCTGGTTACTGCCAGTCTAATGACAAACATTGAAGTTGCCCTGAATTGAACTGAAAAGAACTGGCTGAAATCTGAAGAACTAGAACAGAATTGGAAGCATAGTTGAACTATCCCCAACCCTACTATATGTATAGTTAGGTCATTCAGTACATAGGGCCTGAGGGCCTGGCAGGCATGTTGCCTGTTATGAGTGGTAGGCCTAGTGGCACTGTGAAACACATGGCATGCTGCTGTTAAACTAGAAAACTGGGTCTGTAGGTCGGTGAATGTAGGTCTAAACTGGGTCTGTAGGTCGGTGAATGTAGGTCTAAACTGGGTCTGTAGGTCGGTGAATGTAGGTCTAAACTGGGTCTGTAGGTCGGTGAATGTAGGTCTAAACTGGGTCTGTAGGTCGGTGAATGTAGGTCTAAACTGGGTCTGTAGGTCGGTGAATGTAGGTCTAAACTGGGTCTGTAGGTCGGTGAATGTAGGTCTAAACTGGGTCTGTAGGTCGGTGAATGTAGGTCTAAACTGGGTCTGTAGGTCGGTGAATGTAGGTCTAAACTGGGTCTGTAGGTCGGTGAATGTAGGTCTAAACTGGGTCTGTAGGTCGGTGAATGTAGGTCTAAACTGTCGTAGGTCGGTGTGAAGTTTGAAAGGCAGAAGACCAGATACGGTAAATTAATCATAGATTAGATAGTTAGTCATAGACAGTAGATTAGATAGATAGTTAGTCATAGACAGTAGATTAGATAGATAGTTAGTCATAGACAGTAGATTAGATAGTCATAGACAGAAGATTAGATAGATAGTTAGTCATAGACAGTTGATTAGATAGATAGTTAGTCATAGACAGTAGATTAGATAGATAGTTAGTCATAGGCAGTAGATTAGATAGATAGTCATAGACAGTAGATTAGATAGATAGTTAGTCATAGACAGTAGATTAGATAGATAGTTAGTCATAGACAGAAGATTAGATAGATAGTTAGTCATAGACAGTAGATTAGATAGTTAGTTAGTCATAGACAGTAGATTAGATAGTTAATCATAGACAGTAGATTAGATAGATAGTTAGTCATAGACAGTAGATTAGATAGATAGTTAGTCATAGACAGTAGATTAGATAGATAGTTAGTCATAGACAGTAGATTGATAGTTAGTTAGTTATAGACAGTAGATTAGATAGATAGTTAGTCATAGACAGTAGATTAGATAGATAGTTAGTCATAGACAGTAGATTAGATAGATAGTTAGTCATAGAGAGTAGATAGATAGTTAGTTAGTTATAGACAGTAGATTAGATAGATAGTTAGTCATATACAGTAGATTAGATAGATAGTTAGTCATAGACAGTAGATTAGATAGATAGTTAGTCATAGACAGTAGATTAGATAGATAGTTAGTCATATACAGTAGATTAGATAGATAGTTAGTCATAGACAGTAGATTAGATAGATAGTTAGTCATAGTAGATTAGATAGATAGTTAGTTATAGACAGTAGATTAGATAGATAGTCATAGACAGTAGATTAGATAGATAGTTAGTCAGACAGTAGATTAGATAGATAGTTAGTCATAGACAGTAGATTAGATAGTTAGTCATAGACAGTAGATTAGATAGATAGTCATAGACAGTAGATAGATAGTTAGTTAGTCATAGACAGTAGATTAGATAGATAGTTAGTCATAGACAGTAGATTAGATAGATAGTTAGTCATAGACAGTAGATTAGATAGATAGTCATAGACAGTAGATAGATAGTTAGTTAGTTATAGACAGTAGATTAGATAGATAGTTAGTCACAGACAGTAGATTAGATAGATAGTCATAGACAGTAGATAGATAGTTAGTTAGTTATAGACAGTAGATTAGATAGATAGTTAGTCATAGACAGTAGATTAGATAGATAGTTAGTCATAGACAGTAGATTAGATAGATAGTTAGTCATAGACAGTAGATTAGATAGTTAGTTAGTCATAGACAGTATATTAGATAGTTAGTTAGTCATAGACAGTAGATTAGATAGTTAGTTAGTCATAGACAGTAGATTAGATAGATAGTTAGTCATAGACAGAAGATTAGATAGTTAGTCATAGACAGTAGATTAGATAGTTGGTTAGTCATAGACAGTAGATTAGATAGATAGTTAGTCATAGACAGAAGATTAGATAGTTAGTCATAGACAGTAGATTAGATAGTTAGTTAGTCATAGACAGTAGATTAGATAGATAGTTAGTCATAGACAGTAGATTAGATAGTTAGTCATAGACAGTAGATTAGATAGATAGTTAGTCATAGACAGTAGATTAGATAGATAGTTAATCATAGACAGTAGATTAGATAGATAGTTAATCATAGACAGTAGATTAGATAGATAGTTAGTCATAGACAGTAGATTAGATTGATAGTTAGTCATACACAGTAGATTAGATAGATAGTTAGTCATAGACAGTAGATTAGATAGATAGTTAATCATAGACAGTAGATTAGATAGATAGTTAATCATAGACAGTAGATTAGATAGATAGTTAGTCATAGACAGTAGATTAGATTGATAGTTAGTCATAGACAGTAGATTAGATAGATAGTTAGTCATAGACAGTAGATTAGATAGATAGTTAGTCATAGACAGTAGATTAGATAGATAGTTAGTCAGACAGTAGATTAGATTGATAGTTAGTCATAGACAGTAGATTAGATAGATAGTTAGTCATAGACAGTAGATTAGATAGATAGTTAGTCATAGACAGTAGATTAGATAGATAGTTAGTCATAGACAGTAGATTAGATAGATAGTTAGTCATAGACAGTAGATTAGATAGATAGTTAATCATAGACAGTAGATTAGATATATAGTTAATCATAGACAGTAGATTAGATAGATAGTTAGTCATAGACAGTAGATTAGATAGATAGTTAGTCAGACAGTAGATTAGATTGATAGTTAGTCATAGACAGTAGATTAGATAGTTAGTCATAGACAGTAGATTAGATAGATAGTTAGTCATAGACAGTAGATTAGATAGATAGTTAATCATAGACAGTAGATTAGATAGATAGTTAATCATAGACAGTAGATTAGATAGATAGTTAGTCATAGACAGTAGATTAGATAGATAGTTAATCATAGACAGTAGATTAGATAGATAGTTAATCATAGACAGTAGATTAGATAGATAGTTAGTCATAGACAGTAGATTAGATAGATAGTTAGTCATAGACAGTAGATTAGATAGATAGTTAATCATAGACAGTAGATTAGATAGATAGTTAGTCATAGACAGTAGATTAGATAAATAGTTAGTCATAGACAGTAGATTAGATAGATAGTTAGTCATAGACAGTAGATTAGATAGTCATAGACAGTAGATTAGATAGTTAATCATAGACAGTAGATTAGATAGTTAATCATAGACAGTAGATTAGATAGATAGTTAGTCATAGACAGTAGATTAGATAGATAGTTAGTCATAGACAGTAGATTAGATAGATAGTTAGTCATAGACAGTAGATTAGATAGATAGTTAGTCAGACAGTAGATTAGATTGATAGTTAGTCATAGACAGTAGATTAGATAGATAGTTAGTCATAGACAGTAGATTAGATAGATAGTTAGTCATAGACAGTAGATTAGATAGATAGTTAATCATAGACAGTAGATTAGATAGATAGTTAATCATAGACAGTAGATTAGATAGATAGTTAGTCATAGACAGTAGATTAGATTGATAGTTAGTCATAGACAGTAGATTAGATAGATAGTTAGTCATAGACAGTAGATTAGATAGATAGTTAATCATAGACAGTAGATTAGATAGATAGTTAGTCATAGACAGTAGATTAGATAGATAGTTAGTCATAGACAGTAGATTAGATAGATAGTTAGTCATAGACAGTAGATTAGATAGTCATAGACAGTAGATTAGATAGTTAATCATAGACAGTAGATTAGATAGATAGTTAGTCATAGACAGTAGATTAGATAGATAGTTAGTCATAGACAGTAGATTAGATAGATAGTTAGTCATAGACAGTAGATTATATAGATAGTTAGTCATAGACAGTAGATTAGATAGTCATAGACAGTAGATTAGATAGTTAATCATAGACAGTAGATTAGATAGATAGTTAGTCATAGACAGTAGATTAGATATATAGTTAATCGTAGACAGTAGATTAGATAGATAGTTAGTCAGACAGTAGATTAGATTGATAGTTAGTCATAGACAGTAGATTAGATAGATAGTTAGTCATAGACAGTAGATTAGATAGATAGTTAATCATAGACAGTAGATTAGATAGATAGTTAATCATAGACAGTAGATTAGATAGATAGTTAGTCATAGACAGTAGATTAGATTGATAGTTAGTCATAGACAGTAGATTAGATAGATAGTTAGTCATAGACAGTAGATTAGATAGATAGTTAGTCATAGACAGTAGATTAGATAGATAGTTAGTCAGACAGTAGATTAGATTGATAGTTAGTCATAGACAGTAGATTAGATAGATAGTTAGTCATAGACAGTAGATTAGATAGATAGTTAGTCATAGACAGTAGATTAGATAGATAGTTAGTCATAGACAGTAGATTAGATAGATAGTTAGTCATAGACAGTAGATTAGATAGATAGTTAATCATAGACAGTAGATTAGATATATAGTTAATCATAGACAGTAGATTAGATAGATAGTTAGTCATAGACAGTAGATTAGATAGATAGTTAGTCAGACAGTAGATTAGATTGATAGTTAGTCATAGACAGTAGATTAGATAGTTAGTCATAGACAGTAGATTAGATAGATAGTTAGTCATAGACAGTAGATTAGATAGATAGTTAATCATAGACAGTAGATTAGATAGATAGTTAATCATAGACAGTAGATTAGATAGATAGTTAGTCATAGACAGTAGATTAGATAGATAGTTAATCATAGACAGTAGATTAGATAGATAGTTAATCATAGACAGTAGATTAGATAGATAGTTAGTCATAGACAGTAGATTAGATAGATAGTTAGTCATAGACAGTAGATTAGATAGATAGTTAATCATAGACAGTAGATTAGATAGATAGTTAGTCATAGACAGTAGATTAGATAAATAGTTAGTCATAGACAGTAGATTAGATAGATAGTTAGTCATAGACAGTAGATTAGATAGTCATAGACAGTAGATTAGATAGTTAATCATAGACAGTAGATTAGATAGTTAATCATAGACAGTAGATTAGATAGATAGTTAGTCATAGACAGTAGATTAGATAGATAGTTAGTCATAGACAGTAGATTAGATAGATAGTTAGTCATAGACAGTAGATTAGATAGATAGTTAGTCAGACAGTAGATTAGATTGATAGTTAGTCATAGACAGTAGATTAGATAGATAGTTAGTCATAGACAGTAGATTAGATAGATAGTTAGTCATAGACAGTAGATTAGATAGATAGTTAATCATAGACAGTAGATTAGATAGATAGTTAATCATAGACAGTAGATTAGATAGATAGTTAGTCATAGACAGTAGATTAGATTGATAGTTAGTCATAGACAGTAGATTAGATAGATAGTTAGTCATAGACAGTAGATTAGATAGATAGTTAATCATAGACAGTAGATTAGATAGATAGTTAGTCATAGACAGTAGATTAGATAGATAGTTAGTCATAGACAGTAGATTAGATAGATAGTTAGTCATAGACAGTAGATTAGATAGTCATAGACAGTAGATTAGATAGTTAATCATAGACAGTAGATTAGATAGATAGTTAGTCATAGACAGTAGATTAGATAGATAGTTAGTCATAGACAGTAGATTAGATAGATAGTTAGTCATAGACAGTAGATTATATAGATAGTTAGTCATAGACAGTAGATTAGATAGTCATAGACAGTAGATTAGATAGTTAATCATAGACAGTAGATTAGATAGATAGTTAGTCATAGACAGTAGATTAGATATATAGTTAATCGTAGACAGTAGATTAGATAGATAGTTAGTCAGACAGTAGATTAGATTGATAGTTAGTCATAGACAGTAGATTAGATAGATAGTTAGTCATAGACAGTAGATTAGATAGATAGTTAGTCATAGACAGTAGATTAGATAGATAGTTAATCATAGACAGTAGATTAGATAGATAGTTAATCATAGACAGTAGATTAGATAGATAGTTAGTCAGACAGTAGATTAGATAGATAGTTAGTCATAGACAGTAGATAATATAGTTAGTTAGTCATAGACAGTAGATTAGATAGATAGTTAGTCATAGACAGTAGATTAGATAGTTAGTCATAGACAGAAGATTAGATAGTTAGTCATAGACAGTAGATTAGATAGATAGTTAGTCATAGACAGTAGATAAAATAGATAGTTAGTCATAGACAGTAGATAGTTAGTCATAGACAGTAGATAGTTAGTTAGTCATAGACAGTATCAATCAATTTTATTTTATATAGCCCTTCGTACATCAGCTAATATCGCGAAGTGCTGTACAGAAACCCAGCCTAAAACCCCAAACAGCTAGTAATGCAGGTGTAGAAGCACGGTGGCTAGGAAAAACTCCCTAGAAAGGCCAAAACCTAGGAAGAAACCTAGAGAGGAACCAGGCTATGAGGGGTGGCCAGTAGATAGTTAGTTAGTCATAGACAGTAGATAGTTAGTTAGTCATAGACAGTAGATTAGATAGTTAGTTAGTCATAGACAGTAGATTAGATAGTTAGTTAGTCATAGACAGTAGATTAGATAGTTAGTTAGTCATAGACAGTAGATTAGATAGTTAGTCATAGACAGTAGATTAGATAGTTAGTTAGTCATAGACAGTAGATTAGATAGATAGTTAGTCATAGACAGTAGATTAGATAGATAGTTAGTCATAGACAGTAGATAGATAGTTAGTCATAGACAGTAGATTAGATAGATAGTTAATCATAGACAGTAGATTAGATAGATAGTTAATCATAGACAGTAGATTAGATAGATAGTTAGTCATAGACAGTAGATTAGATTGATAGTTAGTCATAGACAGTAGATTAGATAGATAGTTAGTCATAGACAGTAGATTAGATAGCTAGTTAGTCATAGACAGTAGATTAGATAGATAGTCATAGACAGTAGATAGATAGTTAGTTAGTTATAGACAGTAGATTAGATAGATAGTTAGTCATAGACAGTAGATTAGATAGATAGTTAGTCATAGACAGTAGATTAGATAGATAGTTAGTCATAGACAGTAGATTAGATAGTTAGTTAGTCATAGACAGTATATTAGATAGTTAGTTAGTCATAGACAGTAGATTAGATAGTTAGTTAGTCATAGACAGTAGATTAGATAGATAGTTAGTCATAGACAGAAGATTAGATAGTTAGTCATAGACAGTAGATTAGATAGTTGGTTAGTCATAGACAGTAGATTAGATAGATAGTTAGTCATAGACAGAAGATTAGATAGTTAGTCATAGACAGTAGATTAGATAGTTAGTTAGTCATAGACAGTAGATTAGATAGATAGTTAGTCATAGACAGTAGATTAGATAGTTAGTCATAGACAGTAGATTAGATAGATAGTTAGTCATAGACAGTAGATTAGATAGATAGTTAATCATAGACAGTAGATTAGATAGATAGTTAATCATAGACAGTAGATTAGATAGATAGTTAGTCATAGACAGTAGATTAGATAGTTAGTTAGTCATAGACAGTAGATTAGATAGATAGTTAGTCATAGACAGAAGATTAGATAGTTAGTCATAGACAGTAGATTAGATAGTTGGTTAGTCATAGACAGTAGATTAGATAGATAGTTAGTCATAGACAGAAGATTAGATAGTTAGTCATAGACAGTAGATTAGATAGTTAGTTAGTCATAGACAGTAGATTAGATAGATAGTTAGTCATAGACAGTAGATTAGATAGTTAGTCATAGACAGTAGATTAGATAGATAGTTAGTCATAGACAGTAGATTAGATAGATAGTTAATCATAGACAGTAGATTAGATAGATAGTTAATCATAGACAGTAGATTAGATAGATAGTTAGTCATAGACAGTAGATTAGATTGATAGTTAGTCATACACAGTAGATTAGATAGATAGTTAGTCATAGACAGTAGATTAGATAGATAGTTAATCATAGACAGTAGATTAGATAGATAGTTAATCATAGACAGTAGATTAGATAGATAGTTAGTCATAGACAGTAGATTAGATTGATAGTTAGTCATAGACAGTAGATTAGATAGATAGTTAGTCATAGACAGTAGATTAGATAGATAGTTAGTCATAGACAGTAGATTAGATAGATAGTTAGTCAGACAGTAGATTAGATTGATAGTTAGTCATAGACAGTAGATTAGATAGATAGTTAGTCATAGACAGTAGATTAGATAGATAGTTAGTCATAGACAGTAGATTAGATAGATAGTTAGTCATAGACAGTAGATTAGATAGATAGTTAATCATAGACAGTAGATTAGATATATAGTTAATCATAGACAGTAGATTAGATAGATAGTTAGTCATAGACAGTAGATTAGATAGATAGTTAGTCAGACAGTAGATTAGATTGATAGTTAGTCATAGACAGTAGATTAGATAGTTAGTCATAGACAGTAGATTAGATAGATAGTTAGTCATAGACAGTAGATTAGATAGATAGTTAATCATAGACAGTAGATTAGATAGATAGTTAATCATAGACAGTAGATTAGATAGATAGTTAGTCATAGACAGTAGATTAGATAGATAGTTAATCATAGACAGTAGATTAGATAGATAGTTAATCATAGACAGTAGATTAGATAGATAGTTAGTCATAGACAGTAGATTAGATAGATAGTTAGTCATAGACAGTAGATTAGATAGATAGTTAATCATAGACAGTAGATTAGATAGATAGTTAGTCATAGACAGTAGATTAGATAAATAGTTAGTCATAGACAGTAGATTAGATAGATAGTTAGTCATAGACAGTAGATTAGATAGTCATAGACAGTAGATTAGATAGTTAATCATAGACAGTAGATTAGATAGTTAATCATAGACAGTAGATTAGATAGATAGTTAGTCATAGACAGTAGATTAGATAGATAGTTAGTCATAGACAGTAGATTAGATAGATAGTTAGTCATAGACAGTAGATTAGATAGATAGTTAGTCAGACAGTAGATTAGATTGATAGTTAGTCATAGACAGTAGATTAGATAGATAGTTAGTCATAGACAGTAGATTAGATAGATAGTTAGTCATAGACAGTAGATTAGATAGATAGTTAATCATAGACAGTAGATTAGATAGATAGTTAATCATAGACAGTAGATTAGATAGATAGTTAGTCATAGACAGTAGATTAGATTGATAGTTAGTCATAGACAGTAGATTAGATAGATAGTTAGTCATAGACAGTAGATTAGATAGATAGTTAATCATAGACAGTAGATTAGATAGATAGTTAGTCATAGACAGTAGATTAGATAGATAGTTAGTCATAGACAGTAGATTAGATAGATAGTTAGTCATAGACAGTAGATTAGATAGTCATAGACAGTAGATTAGATAGTTAATCATAGACAGTAGATTAGATAGATAGTTAGTCATAGACAGTAGATTAGATAGATAGTTAGTCATAGACAGTAGATTAGATAGATAGTTAGTCATAGACAGTAGATTATATAGATAGTTAGTCATAGACAGTAGATTAGATAGTCATAGACAGTAGATTAGATAGTTAATCATAGACAGTAGATTAGATAGATAGTTAGTCATAGACAGTAGATTAGATATATAGTTAATCGTAGACAGTAGATTAGATAGATAGTTAGTCAGACAGTAGATTAGATTGATAGTTAGTCATAGACAGTAGATTAGATAGATAGTTAGTCATAGACAGTAGATTAGATAGATAGTTAGTCATAGACAGTAGATTAGATAGATAGTTAATCATAGACAGTAGATTAGATAGATAGTTAATCATAGACAGTAGATTAGATAGATAGTTAGTCAGACAGTAGATTAGATAGATAGTTAGTCATAGACAGTAGATAATATAGTTAGTTAGTCATAGACAGTAGATTAGATAGATAGTTAGTCATAGACAGTAGATTAGATAGTTAGTCATAGACAGAAGATTAGATAGTTAGTCATAGACAGTAGATTAGATAGATAGTTAGTCATAGACAGTAGATAAAATAGATAGTTAGTCATAGACAGTAGATAGTTAGTCATAGACAGTAGATAGTTAGTTAGTCATAGACAGTATCAATCAATTTTATTTTATATAGCCCTTCGTACATCAGCTAATATCGCGAAGTGCTGTACAGAAACCCAGCCTAAAACCCCAAACAGCTAGTAATGCAGGTGTAGAAGCACGGTGGCTAGGAAAAACTCCCTAGAAAGGCCAAAACCTAGGAAGAAACCTAGAGAGGAACCAGGCTATGAGGGGTGGCCAGTAGATAGTTAGTTAGTCATAGACAGTAGATAGTTAGTTAGTCATAGACAGTAGATTAGATAGTTAGTTAGTCATAGACAGTAGATTAGATAGTTAGTTAGTCATAGACAGTAGATTAGATAGTTAGTTAGTCATAGACAGTAGATTAGATAGTTAGTCATAGACAGTAGATTAGATAGTTAGTTAGTCATAGACAGTAGATTAGATAGATAGTTAGTCATAGACAGTAGATTAGATAGATAGTTAGTCATAGACAGTAGATAGATAGTTAGTCATAGACAGTAGATTAGATAGATAGTTAATCATAGACAGTAGATTAGATAGATAGTTAATCATAGACAGTAGATTAGATAGATAGTTAGTCATAGACAGTAGATTAGATTGATAGTTAGTCATAGACAGTAGATTAGATAGATAGTTAGTCATAGACAGTAGATTAGATAGCTAGTTAGTCATAGACAGTAGATTAGATAGATAGTCATAGACAGTAGATAGATAGTTAGTTAGTTATAGACAGTAGATTAGATAGATAGTTAGTCATAGACAGTAGATTAGATAGATAGTTAGTCATAGACAGTAGATTAGATAGATAGTTAGTCATAGACAGTAGATTAGATAGTTAGTTAGTCATAGACAGTATATTAGATAGTTAGTTAGTTATAGACAGTAGATTAGATAGTTAGTTAGTCATAGACAGTAGATTAGATAGATAGTTAGTCATAGACAGAAGATTAGATAGTTAGTCATAGACAGTAGATTAGATAGTTGGTTAGTCATAGACAGTAGATTAGATAGATAGTTAGTCATAGACAGAAGATTAGATAGTTAGTCATAGACAGTAGATTAGATAGTTAGTTAGTCATAGACAGTAGATTAGATAGATAGTTAGTCATAGACAGTAGATTAGATAGTTAGTCATAGACAGTAGATTAGATAGATAGTTAGTCATAGACAGTAGATTAGATAGATAGTTAATCATAGACAGTAGATTAGATAGATAGTTAATCATAGACAGTAGATTAGATAGATAGTTAGTCATAGACAGTAGATTAGATAGTTAGTTAGTCATAGACAGTAGATTAGATAGATAGTTAGTCATAGACAGAAGATTAGATAGTTAGTCATAGACAGTAGATTAGATAGTTGGTTAGTCATAGACAGTAGATTAGATAGATAGTTAGTCATAGACAGAAGATTAGATAGTTAGTCATAGACAGTAGATTAGATAGTTAGTTAGTCATAGACAGTAGATTAGATAGATAGTTAGTCATAGACAGTAGATTAGATAGTTAGTCATAGACAGTAGATTAGATAGATAGTTAGTCATAGACAGTAGATTAGATAGATAGTTAATCATAGACAGTAGATTAGATAGATAGTTAATCATAGACAGTAGATTAGATAGATAGTTAGTCATAGACAGTAGATTAGATTGATAGTTAGTCATACACAGTAGATTAGATAGATAGTTAGTCATAGACAGTAGATTAGATAGATAGTTAATCATAGACAGTAGATTAGATAGATAGTTAATCATAGACAGTAGATTAGATAGATAGTTAGTCATAGACAGTAGATTAGATTGATAGTTAGTCATAGACAGTAGATTAGATAGATAGTTAGTCATAGACAGTAGATTAGATAGATAGTTAGTCATAGACAGTAGATTAGATAGATAGTTAGTCAGACAGTAGATTAGATTGATAGTTAGTCATAGACAGTAGATTAGATAGATAGTTAGTCATAGACAGTAGATTAGATAGATAGTTAGTCATAGACAGTAGATTAGATAGATAGTTAGTCATAGACAGTAGATTAGATAGATAGTTAGTCATAGACAGTAGATTAGATAGATAGTTAATCATAGACAGTAGATTAGATATATAGTTAATCATAGACAGTAGATTAGATAGATAGTTAGTCATAGACAGTAGATTAGATAGATAGTTAGTCATAGACAGTAGATTAGATAGATAGTTAGTCAGACAGTAGATTAGATAGATAGTTAGTCATAGACAGTAGATTAGATAGTCATAGACAGTAGATTAGATAGTTAATCATAGACAGTAGATTAGATAGTTAATCATAGACAGTAGATTAGATAGATAGTTAGTCATAGACAGTAGATTAGATAGATAGTTAGTCATAGACAGTAGATTAGATAGATAGTTAGTCATAGACAGTAGATTAGATAGATAGTTAGTCAGACAGTAGATTAGATTGATAGTTAGTCATAGACAGTAGATTAGATAGATAGTTAGTCATAGACAGTAGATTAGATAGATAGTTAGTCATAGACAGTAGATTAGATAGATAGTTAATCATAGACAGTAGATTAGATAGATAGTTAATCATAGACAGTAGATTAGATAGATAGTTAGTCATAGACAGTAGATTAGATTGATAGTTAGTCATAGACAGTAGATTAGATAGATAGTTAGTCATAGACAGTAGATTAGATAGATAGTTAATCATAGACAGTAGATTAGATAGATAGTTAGTCATAGACAGTAGATTAGATAGATAGTTAGTCATAGACAGTAGATTAGATAGATAGTTAGTCATAGACAGTAGATTAGATAGTCATAGACAGTAGATTAGATAGTTAATCATAGACAGTAGATTAGATAGATAGTTAGTCATAGACAGTAGATTAGATAGATAGTTAGTCATAGACAGTAGATTAGATAGATAGTTAGTCATAGACAGTAGATTATATAGATAGTTAGTCATAGACAGTAGATTAGATAGTCATAGACAGTAGATTAGATAGTTAATCATAGACAGTAGATTAGATAGATAGTTAGTCATAGACAGTAGATTAGATATATAGTTAATCGTAGACAGTAGATTAGATAGATAGTTAGTCAGACAGTAGATTAGATTGATAGTTAGTCATAGACAGTAGATTAGATAGATAGTTAGTCATAGACAGTAGATTAGATAGATAGTTAGTCATAGACAGTAGATTAGATAGATAGTTAATCATAGACAGTAGATTAGATAGATAGTTAATCATAGACAGTAGATTAGATAGATAGTTAGTCAGACAGTAGATTAGATAGATAGTTAGTCATAGACAGTAGATAATATAGTTAGTTAGTCATAGACAGTAGATTAGATAGATAGTTAGTCATAGACAGTAGATTAGATAGTTAGTCATAGACAGAAGATTAGATAGTTAGTCATAGACAGTAGATTAGATAGATAGTTAGTCATAGACAGTAGATAAAATAGATAGTTAGTCATAGACAGTAGATAGTTAGTCATAGACAGTAGATAGTTAGTTAGTCATAGACAGTATCAATCAATTTTATTTTATATAGCCCTTCGTACATCAGCTAATATCGCGAAGTGCTGTACAGAAACCCAGCCTAAAACCCCAAACAGCTAGTAATGCAGGTGTAGAAGCACGGTGGCTAGGAAAAACTCCCTAGAAAGGCCAAAACCTAGGAAGAAACCTAGAGAGGAACCAGGCTATGAGGGGTGGCCAGTAGATAGTTAGTTAGTCATAGACAGTAGATAGTTAGTTAGTCATAGACAGTAGATTAGATAGTTAGTTAGTCATAGACAGTAGATTAGATAGTTAGTTAGTCATAGACAGTAGATTAGATAGTTAGTTAGTCATAGACAGTAGATTAGATAGTTAGTCATAGACAGTAGATTAGATAGTTAGTTAGTCATAGACAGTAGATTAGATAGATAGTTAGTCATAGACAGTAGATTAGATAGATAGTTAGTCATAGACAGTAGATAGATAGTTAGTCATAGACAGTAGATTAGATAGATAGTTAATCATAGACAGTAGATTAGATAGATAGTTAATCATAGACAGTAGATTAGATAGATAGTTAGTCATAGACAGTAGATTAGATTGATAGTTAGTCATAGACAGTAGATTAGATAGATAGTTAGTCATAGACAGTAGATTAGATAGATAGTTAGTCATAGACAGTAGATTAGATAGATAGTCATAGACAGTAGATAGATAGTTAGTTAGTTATAGACAGTAGATTAGATAGATAGTTAGTCATAGACAGTAGATTAGATAGATAGTTAGTCATAGACAGTAGATTAGATAGATAGTTAGTCATAGACAGTAGATTAGATAGTTAGTTAGTCATAGACAGTATATTAGATAGTTAGTTAGTCATAGACAGTAGATTAGATAGTTAGTTAGTCATAGACAGTAGATTAGATAGATAGTTAGTCATAGACAGAAGATTAGATAGTTAGTCATAGACAGTAGATTAGATAGTTGGTTAGTCATAGACAGTAGATTAGATAGATAGTTAGTCATAGACAGAAGATTAGATAGTTAGTCATAGACAGTAGATTAGATAGTTAGTTAGTCATAGACAGTAGATTAGATAGATAGTTAGTCATAGACAGTAGATTAGATAGTTAGTCATAGACAGTAGATTAGATAGATAGTTAGTCATAGACAGTAGATTAGATAGATAGTTAATCATAGACAGTAGATTAGATAGATAGTTAATCATAGACAGTAGATTAGATAGATAGTTAGTCATAGACAGTAGATTAGATTGATAGTTAGTCATAGACAGTAGATTAGATAGATAGTTAGTCATAGACAGTAGATTAGATAGATAGTTAATCATAGACAGTAGATTAGATAGATAGTTAATCATAGACAGTAGATTAGATAGATAGTTAGTCATAGACAGTATATTAGATTGATAGTTAGTCATAGACAGTAGATTAGATAGATAGTTAGTCATAGACAGTAGATTAGATAGATAGTTAGTCATAGACAGTAGATTAGATAGATAGTTAGTCAGACAGTAGATTAGATTGATAGTTAGTCATAGACAGTAGATTAGATAGATAGTTAGTCATAGACAGTAGATTAGATAGATAGTTAGTCATAGACAGTAGATTAGATAGATAGTTAGTCATAGACAGTAGATTAGATAGATAGTTAGTCATAGACAGTAGATTAGATAGATAGTTAATCATAGACAGTAGATTAGATATATAGTTAATCATAGACAGTAGATTAGATAGATAGTTAGTCATAGACAGTAGATTAGATAGATAGTTAGTCAGACAGTAGATTAGATTGATAGTTAGTCATAGACAGTAGATTAGATAGTTAGTCATAGACAGTAGATTAGATAGATAGTTAGTCATAGACAGTAGATTAGATAGATAGTTAATCATAGACAGTAGATTAGATAGATAGTTAATCATAGACAGTAGATTAGATAGATAGTTAGTCATAGACAGTAGATTAGATAGATAGTTAATCATAGACAGTAGATTAGATAGATAGTTAATCATAGACAGTAGATTAGATAGATAGTTAGTCATAGACAGTAGATTAGATAGATAGTTAGTCATAGACAGTAGATTAGATAGATAGTTAGTCATAGACAGTAGATTAGATAAATAGTTAGTCATAGACAGTAGATTAGATAGATAGTTAGTCATAGACAGTAGATTAGATAGTCATAGACAGTAGATTAGATAGTTAATCATAGACAGTAGATTAGATAGTTAATCATAGACAGTAGATTAGATAGATAGTTAGTCATAGACAGTAGATTAGATAGATAGTTAGTCATAGACAGTAGATTAGATAGATAGTTAGTCATAGACAGTAGATTAGATAGATAGTTAGTCAGACAGTAGATTAGATTGATAGTTAGTCATAGACAGTAGATTAGATAGATAGTTAGTCATAGACAGTAGATTAGATAGATAGTTAGTCATAGACAGTAGATTAGATAGATAGTTAATCATAGACAGTAGATTAGATAGATAGTTAATCATAGACAGTAGATTAGATAGATAGTTAGTCATAGACAGTAGATTAGATTGATAGTTAGTCATAGACAGTAGATTAGATAGATAGTTAGTCATAGACAGTAGATTAGATAGATAGTTAATCATAGACAGTAGATTAGATAGATAGTTAGTCATAGACAGTAGATTAGATAGATAGTTAGTCATAGACAGTAGATTAGATAGATAGTTAGTCATAGACAGTAGATTAGATAGTCATAGACAGTAGATTAGATAGTTAATCATAGACAGTAGATTAGATAGATAGTTAGTCATAGACAGTAGATTAGATAGATAGTTAGTCATAGACAGTAGATTAGATAGATAGTTAGTCATACACAGTAGATTATATAGATAGTTAGTCATAGACAGTAGATTAGATAGTCATAGACAGTAGATTAGATAGTTAATCATAGACAGTAGATTAGATAGATAGTTAGTCATAGACAGTAGATTAGATATATAGTTAATCGTAGACAGTAGATTAGATAGATAGTTAGTCAGACAGTAGATTAGATTGATAGTTAGTCATAGACAGTAGATTAGATAGATAGTTAGTCATAGACAGTAGATTAGATAGATAGTTAGTCATAGACAGTAGATTAGATAGATAGTTAATCATAGACAGTAGATTAGATAGATAGTTAATCATAGACAGTAGATTAGATAGATAGTTAGTCAGACAGTAGATTAGATAGATAGTTAGTCATAGACAGTAGATAATATAGTTAGTTAGTCATAGACAGTAGATTAGATAGATAGTTAGTCATAGACAGTAGATTAGATAGTTAGTCATAGACAGAAGATTAGATAGTTAGTCATAGACAGTAGATTATATAGATAGTTAGTCATAGACAGTAGATAAAATAGATAGTTAGTCATAGACAGTAGATAGTTAGTCATAGACAGTAGATAGTTAGTTAGTCATAGACAGTATCAATCAATTTTATTTTATATAGCCCTTCGTACATCAGCTAATATCGCGAAGTGCTGTACAGAAACCCAGCCTAAAACCCCAAACAGCTAGTAATGCAGGTGTAGAAGCACGGTGGCTAGGAAAAACTCCCTAGAAAGGCCAAAACCTAGGAAGAAACCTAGAGAGGAACCAGGCTATGAGGGGTGGCCAGTAGATAGTTAGTTAGTCATAGACAGTAGATAGTTAGTTAGTCATAGACAGTAGATTAGATAGTTAGTTAGTCATAGACAGTAGATTAGATAGTTAGTTAGTCATAGACAGTAGATTAGATAGTTAGTTAGTCATAGACAGTAGATTAGATAGTTAGTCATAGACAGTAGATTAGATAGTTAGTTAGTCATAGACAGTAGATTAGATAGATAGTTAGTCATAGACAGTAGATTAGATAGATAGTTAGTCATAGACAGTAGATAGATAGTTAGTCATAGACAGTAGATTAGATAGATAGTTAATCATAGACAGTAGATTAGATAGATAGTTAATCATAGACAGTAGATTAGATAGATAGTTAGTCATAGACAGTAGATTAGATTGATAGTTAGTCATAGACAGTAGATTAGATAGATAGTTAGTCATAGACAGTAGATTAGATAGATAGTTAGTCATAGACAGTAGATTAGATAGATAGTTAATCATAGACAGTAGATTAGATAGATAGTTAATCATAGACAGTAGATTAGATAGATAGTTAGTCAGACAGTAGATTAGATAGATAGTTAGTCATAGACAGTAGATTAGATAGATAGTTAATCATAGACAGTAGATTAGATAGATAGTTAGTCAGACAGTAGATTAGATAGATAGTTAGTCAGACAGTAGATTAGATAGATAGTTAGTCATAGACAGTAGATTAGATAGATAGTTAGTCATAGACAGTAGATTAGATAGATAGTTAGTCAGACAGTAGATTAGATAGATAGTTAGTCATAGACAGTAGGTAATATAGTTAGTCATAGACAGTAGATTAGATAGATAGTTAGTCATAGTAGATTAGATAGTTAGTTAGTCATAGACAGTAGATTAGATAGTTAATCATAGACAGTAGATTAGATAGATAGTTAATCATAGACAGTAGATTAGATAGATAGTTAGTCAGACAGTAGATTAGATAGATAGTTAGTCATAGACAGTAGATAATATAGTTAGTCATAGACAGTAGATTAGATAGATAGTTAATCATAGACAGTAGATTAGATAGATAGTTAGTCATAGACAGTAGATTAGATAGATAGTTAGTCATAGACAGTAGATTAGATAGATAGTTAGTCAGACAGTAGATTAGATAGATAGTTAGTCATAGACAGTAGATTAGATAGTCATAGACAGTAGATTAGATAGTTAATCATAGACAGTAGATTAGATAGATAGTTAGTCAGACAGTAGATTAGATAGATAGTTAGTCATAGACAGTAGATAATATAGTTAGTTAGTCATAGACAGTAGATTAGATAGTTAGTTAGTCATAGACAGTAGATTAGATATATAGTTAATCGTAGACAGTAGATTAGATAGATAGTTAGTCAGACAGTAGATTAGATTGATAGTTAGTCATAGACAGTAGATTAGATAGATAGTTAGTCATAGACAGTAGATTAGATAGATAGTTAGTCATAGACAGTAGATTAGATAGATAGTTAGTCATAGACAGTAGATTAGATAGATAGTTAATCATAGACAGTAGATTAGATAGATAGTTAGTCATAGACAGTAGATTAGATAGATAGTTAGTCATAGACAGTAGATTAGATAGATAGTTAGTCAGACAGTAGATTAGATAGATAGTTAGTCATAGACAGTAGATTAGATAGTCATAGACAGTAGATTAGATAGTTAATCATAGACAGTAGATTAGATAGATAGTTAGTCAGACAGTAGATTAGATAGATAGTTAGTCATAGACAGTAGATAATATAGTTAGTTAGTCATAGACAGTAGATTAGATAGTTAGTTAGTCATAGACAGTAGATTAGATATATAGTTAATCGTAGACAGTAGATTAGATAGATAGTTAGTCAGACAGTAGATTAGATTGATAGTTAGTCATAGACAGTAGATTAGATAGATAGTTAGTCATAGACAGTAGATTAGATAGATAGTTAGTCATAGACAGTAGATTAGATAGATAGTTAGTCATAGACAGTAGATTAGATAGATAGTTAATCATAGACAGTAGATTAGATAGATAGTTAATCATAGACAGTAGATTAGATAGATAGTTAGTCAGACAGTAGATTAGATAGATAGTTAGTCATAGACAGTAGATAATATAGTTAGTTAGTCATAGACAGTAGATTAGATAGTTAGTTAGTCATAGACAGTAGATTAGATAGTTAGTCATAGACAGTAGATTAGATAGATAGTTAGTCATAGACAGTAGATTAGATAGATAGTTAGTCATAGTAGATTAGATAGATAGTTAGTCATAGACAGTAGATTAGATAGTTAGTTAGTCATAGACAGTAGATTAGATAGATAGTTAGTCATAGACAGTAGATTAGATAGATAGTTAGTCATAGACAGTAGATTAGATAGATAGTTAGTCATAGACAGTAGATTAGATAGATAGTTAGTCATAATAGATTAGATAGATAGTTAGTCATAGACAGTAGATTAGATAGATAGTTAGTCATAGTAGATTAGATAGATAGTTAGTCATAGACAGTAGATTAGATAGTTAGTTAGTCATAGACAGTAGATTAGATAGTTAGTTAGTCATAGACAGTAGATTAGATAGTTAGTCATAGACAGTAGATTAGATAGATAGTTAGTCATAGACAGTAGATTAGATAGTTAGTTAGTCATAGACAGTATATTAGATAGTTAGTTAGTCATAGATAGTAGATTAGATAGTTAGTCATAGACAGTAGATTAGATAGATAGTTAGTCATAGACAGTAGATAAAATAGATAGTTAGTCATAGACAGTAGATAGCTAGTCATAGACAGTAGATAGTTAGTTAGTCATAGACAGTAGATAGTTAGTTAGTCATAGACAGTAGATACTTAGTTAGTCATAGACAGTAGATACTTAGTTAGTCAAAGACAGTAGATAGTTAGTTAGTCATAGACAGTTAGTCATAGACAGTAGATAGTTAGTTAGTCATAGACAGTAGATAGTTAGTTAGTCATAGACAGTTAGTCATAGACAGTAGATAGTTAGTTAGTCATAGACAGTAGATAGTTAGTTAGTCATAGACAGTAGATAGTTAGTTAGTCATAGACAGTTAGTCATAGACAGTAGATAGTTAGTTAGTCATAGACAGTAGATAGTTAGTTAATCATAGACAGTAGATTAGATAGATAGTTAGTCATAGACAGTAGATTAGATAGATAGTTAGTCATAGACAGTAGATTAGATAGATAGTTAGTCATAGACAGTAGATTAGATAGTCATAGACAGTAGATTAGATAGTTAATCATAGACAGTAGATTAGATAGATAGTTAGTCATAGACAGTAGATTAGATAGATAGTTAGTCATAGACAGTAGATTAGATAGTTAGTCATAGACAGTAGATTAGATAGATAGTTAGTCATAGACAGTAGATTAGATAGTCATAGACAGTAGATTAGATAGTTAATCATAGACAGTAGATTAGATAGATAGTTAGTCATAGACAGTAGATTAGATATATAGTTAATCGTAGACAGTAGATTAGATAGATAGTTAGTCAGACAGTAGATTAGATTGATAGTTAGTCATAGACAGTAGATTAGATAGATAATTAGTCATAGACAGTAGATTAGATAGATAGTTAGTCATAGACAGTAGATTAGATAGATAGTTAGTCATAGACAGTAGATTAGATAGATAATTAGTCATAGACAGTAGATTAGATAGATAGTTAGTCATAGACAGTAGATTAGATAGATAGTTAGTCATAGACAGTAGATTAGATAGATAGTTAATCATAGACAGTAGATTAGATAGATAGTTAGTCATAGACAGTAGATTAGATAGATAGTTAGTCATAGACAGTAGATTAGATAGATAGTTAGTCATAGACAGTAGATTAGATAGATAGTTAGTCATAGACAGTAGATTAGATAGATAGTTAGTCATAGACAGTAGATTAGATAGATAGTTAATCATAGACAGTAGATTAGATAGATAGTTAATCATAGACAGTAGATTAGATAGATAGTTAGTCAGACAGTAGATTAGATAGATAGTTAGTCATAGACAGTAGATAATATAGTTAGTTAGTCATAGACAGTAGATTAGATAGTTAGTTAGTCATAGACAGTAGATTAGATAGTTAGTCATAGACAGTAGATTAGATAGATAGTTAGTCATAGACAGTAGATTAGATAGATAGTTAGTCATAGTAGATTAGATAGATAGTTAGTCATAGACAGTAGATTAGATAGTTAGTTAGTCATAGACAGTAGATTAGATAGATAGTTAGTCATAGACAGTAGATTAGATAGATAGTTAGTCATAGACAGTAGATTAGATAGATAGTTAGTCATAGACAGTAGATTAGATAGATAGTTAGTCATAGTAGATTAGATAGATAGTTAGTCATAGACAGTAGATTAGATAGATAGTTAGTCATAGTAGATTAGATAGATAGTTAGTCATAGACAGTAGATTAGATAGTTAGTTAGTCATAGACAGTAGATTAGATAGTTAGTTAGTCATAGACAGTAGATTAGATAGATAGTTAGTCATAGACAGTAGATTAGATAGTTAGTTAGTCATAGACAGTAGATTAGATAGTTAGTTAGTCATAGACAGTAGATTAGATAGTTAGTCATAGACAGTAGATTAGATAGATAGTCATAGACAGTAGATAAAATAGATAGTTAGTCATAGACAGTAGATAGTTAGTCATAGACAGTAGATAGTTAGTTAGTCATAGACTGTAGATAGTTAGTTAGTCATAGACAGTAGATAGTTAGTTAGTCATAGACAGTAGATAGTTAGTTAGTCATAGACAGTAGATACTTAGTTAGTCATAGACAGTAGATACTTAGTTAGTCAAAGACAGTAGATACTTAGTTAGTCATAGACAGTTAGTCATAGACAGTATATAGTTAGTTAGTCATAGACAGTAGATAGTTAGTTAGTCATAGACAGTTAGTCATAGACAGTAGATAGTTAGTTAGTCATAGACAGTTAGTTAGTCATAGACAGTAGATAGTTAGTTAGTCATAGACAGTTAGTCATAGACAGTAGATAGTTAGTTAGTCATAGACAGTTAGTCATAGACAGTAGATAGCTAGTTAGTCATAGACAGTAGATAGCTAGTTAGTCATAGACAGTAGATAGTTAGTTAGTCATAGACAGTAGATAGTTAGTTAGTCATAGACATCTTCAGACACCATGAAGAAGAAAGAGGAAAAGTACTGTATCTTGACCTCCAGCTGAACCTTATGATATCCCAACTGTATGGTAAGATGTTTTCACCACCACTCAGATACAACGTGTTGAAACAGGAGAAAGTGGGTCTGATATTCTTGGTGAACTCAGATTCCTGGCTTCAGCAAACCTCTACTCTGATAAAAGCGTCAGATAAAGAGATCTGTCCAGATCTCCCTGTGGCTAGAGGTAGATCTACTAACACAGATTAACAGTTTTATGTTCTGACTTGATTATCAACACTCTTCACTTGAGGCGCTGGCACTGGCAGGTAGGATTTACATTTACATTTACGTCATTTAGCAGACGCTCTTATCCAGAGTGACTTACAAATTGGTGCATTCACCTTATGATAGCCAGTGGAACAACTACTTTACAATTTTTATTTTTATTTTTCAAATTTTTTAAATCTTAATTTTTAGAGTATATTTATAATTTTTCATTTGTTTTATATATTTTTTTTTTGGTATTTTCTTATTATTTTTCAATAATGTATTATTTATCTTGTACTTTTTTAAATTAATTTTTTTAGGATTTATAAGGGAGCGTTTGAGCCTGCTAGAATAGAAAAGTATTTTCTACTAATGTCTAAGATCTCCAGGTTGATCTGAATGAAATTTGTTGAGCTACACTCAGCTACAGCTTTCTAAGTGGAGTTGAATTGACTGCCATATGCTGCCCTCTGAAGGATATCAAGGGAACTACACGCCCTCCTGTAGCTCAGTTGGTAGAGCGTGGCGCTTGCAACGCCAGGGTTGTGGGTTCGATTCCCACGGGGGGCCAGTATGGGGGGAAAAAATGTATGCACTCACTAACTGTAAGTCGCTCTGGATAAGAGCGTCTGCTAAATGACAAAAATCTAATCTAAATCTGTACAGCAAGCTCTATAACGCCGTGAAGACACTAGCTACGTCGTCAAGGTAACCCACGGTAAAAGCTGGACTGGAAGGGACGGCTCTTCACGGTCAATAATCTCACTCCTAAACATCACACCAACCCTTACACAGTCAAGTAAGATAACCCCAGGTAAGTATAGCCTACCCACGTGACAGTGGTCCGACCACAGATATACAAATCTCCGTCCTGCTTCAGGTACATTCAAAATGTCCGCCAGTCCACCCACTATGTCATAGAACTTCTGTTGTTCTGACCTGGTCATGAAGCCTGTCCCGTCCTGCTGTCCCTGGCTGGCTGACTGGAAGGTGCCGTGTCCCTCGTCCGGGTGCTGCTTCCCCAGTTCACCCAGTACAGGGCTGACCCCCAGCACTAGCAGAGCACAGCGGTGCACCACAGAGTTGCAGGCGGCTGTGTACAGGTCCTTTCCCTCAGGCAGCCCTGTACAGCTGTCTCTCCTGTGCTGCTCCTCCTGGGATGCCGCGGCCTCCTCCTCCCCTAATAATAATAATAATAATAACACACAATTAATACAGAAAGGGTCATTTTACTGAGGGGAAATTGTGTGCTTGCTTCAGCTGTCCAAAACTAATCAGTCAGAATTATGTAGAATATTTAGAGTGGTCTGAAGCAAGCACATTAAATATAATCAAAAACATAGTTATTTAAAAGCGCTTTTCTAAAACTTAAACCAAAGGCCTTTTACAATAAGCAACCATATGGAAGAAAAAAAACAGCAGCAAACAAAATATGCAAGTCACTCTGGATAAAAGCATCTGCTAAATGGCTACATATTATATTACATTGAAAATAACCTTCCCCCACCTCCTCCACCTCCTTCCCTTACCTCCCCCAACTCCTCCTCCTCTGGTTCCTCCTGAGGCCAGGCCTCCCCCGGCGCTGCTGCTGGCCCTCTCCCTCTCTCGGCTCCTCGCTGCCTCCCGCGCTGAGAGGAAACATTGAAAGATTTCTGTGCCGTGCGACAGACAGACACAGAGAGACATCACACAGGGGCGCCGGGTTAGAGGAAGCTGCGCGTCAAACCACGCCACGACGTAGGTTAATGAGGCTCTAACCCATGCTAGTCCTGCAAGACTACAGTAAGACTCATTCAAGGCTGTATAACCCAGGTCGGCTAAGTGGAGCCATAGCCGTAGTATTGATTTGACCCATTTGGTTTGTTCAGAACTGCTAGTACCGTAGGGTTTGAGGTTAGGAGAAGGAGCTAGGTGCTATTTGGACCGCGAATACAAGTCGTCATTCCTTCTCATAATAGTCCCCACAGATTTTCTTTTGGAGCAGTCCCTTTAATTTTACAACAATCAAATCAGATATTATTGGGACTGGACTTGTTCAAAAGGCCAGGGTGACCGACTATTCTCCTTGGCATAGCCAGAGTTACTAAGACAGATCTAAATAACAGCGGGAAGCAGCAAACAAGGTCAAAACCTGCCAAACTGGTATCCACTGCAGGCCAACTCCACACTGAATGTGTGTTTTCGGCTGTTACTGAAGCAGTTCACATAGTTTCTCTTCAACTCTCTAGTTTGTAGTAATAACCTTTAGTCTCCACCGCTATCATATTTACATCTGTTGCAAAATTCTATGTACTTTCCCTAGAAATAGAAAATGATGTGTAACAGTGACCAAAGTCTGATTCTTGTTGGTTTTGTGCTCTTCCATTGCTTGGGACCTTGGTTGCTCCATTTAACTGGCCATGCTTTAGCCTCTATATGGAGCAAAGGTCACAGTAAAATACAGACTACCAAACACTTTCTCCCTCTCCCAAAGTATTCACTCCCTGCAGCGTTCCAGTGTTTTAAACGTATTCAGTCAAAGTGAACTCGATGGGCCTGCTAATGGAGTGTGTGTCTGATACAAGTACATTCAGTGAGAGCGTTGTGTCCATACTCACTCCCAGCGGTCATGACTTCGTGCTCTCTCTCCTCCTCTTCCTCATCCTGACACCCATCCTCCCTTTCTCGCTCCGCCCGCTCTTCTAGCTCCGCCTCCTCGTCGATGGTCCTCGTGAACGAGTGCTCCTGGGGGTCCATCTCCAGCGAGTCCTGATTGTCTGAAATCTGATCGGGCACAGCACCGGACACCCGTTAATAGTGTTGTCACGATACCAGAATTTTGACTTCGATACCGATATCAGGTTTAATATCACGATACTCGATACTGAAACGATACTCGATAACGAAACGATACTCGATAACGAAACGATAAGACGGCAAAAAATTAATGTGTTTTAGCTAAAGTCACAGAATAATTATTTTTTTAACATCGAACAATATGTTGATAACTGGTAGAACTAAATTAACAATGATAATATATTATATTCTATATTCAATTTCTTTCAAAAAATAAAACACCATATTAAATAACAGAAGATTATCTTAAATATCCCTATTCAAAACCATATTTTACATTTACATCTAAACGGTTTTAAAATGTAATTTCATACGAGGGTTAATTTGCTAATCTACGGCCATAATATTGGGTCAAATGACATTCATTAGACCTATGATTCATTATTAATTACAGCTAAATCAGTTAATGTACTGTATGAAATGAATAGCTTAGTTCCAAAACGACAAAAAACACAAGCTAATTTCTGAAGCTTCTATATTGCAATAGTCTACACACGGCATAGAAACTCAATGGATTTTAAACAGTATACTACGATTCCCAGTGTGCATTTCATCTCCCAGGGTGCAATGCTCCGCCGAGGGCCGCTGGCTGCTACTGTTAGCAAGCCCAGACAAACGCGAAGTAGTGTAAATATATTTCTGTCATAGCTAAGCTATGAGAACATTTCACATTACTTTTGGGTTGTAATCATATTATAATGCTCACATGAATCTCATGCTGAATATTTGTTCATGTCATTGTCACTCAAAAATGTAGTCGCTAGTAGAATAACATTACAACGCAAATGTCATGTGTAAAATAGTTTTTTATGTCGTTTTGGAACTAAACCTCCCTTGCACTGCTTTGTAACACCTTTTGCTTAGTTGTTTCAGTGGGCGGGTCCACATCATCTGCTCTGTAAGCAAAGTATGCCCATAGTTCACTTCTGGAGCCAGTTTTGTCAACAAGCTGCGGGCGTGGAAGTATTATGTTTTTATTAAAAGAAGACATGCTGTCGGCATTTTCTCTCTGGCTGTGTCAGCTGCATGCACAAGTAGCCTGGTTGGCTTACTACTGCCCCCTTGAGAAGACAAGTAGTCTGGCTAGTTTACTACTGCCCCATTGAGAAGACAAGTAGCCTGGTTAGCTTACTACTGCATCCTTGAGAAGATTCAGCCAAATTCCTAGACAGACTCGTTCATTTCAATCCAAATACGGCGTGAGACACATTTGACAGAAGTACCGAAATAACAAAAATTCTAGTACCGAACCGTTTTTCATGTTCTAGTACCTCACCTCCTGAGTGGCGCAGTGGTCTAAGGCACTGCATCGCAGTGCTAACTGTGTCACTAGAGATCCTGGTTCGAATCCAGGCTCTGTCGCAGCCGGCCGCGACCGGGAGACTAATGGGCGGCGCACAATTGGCCCAGCGTCGTCTAGGGTAGGGGAGGGAATGGCCGGCAGGGATGTAGCTCAGTTGATAGAGCATGGCGTTTGCAACGCCAGGGTTGTGGGTTCGATTCCCACGGGGGGCCAGTATAAAAAAAAAAATGTAATCACTAACTGTAAGTCGCTCTGGATAAGAGCGTCTGCTAAATGACTAAAATGTAAATGTAAATGTAGTATTGAAAAAGTGCAGAAGTTTTGGTATACTGTGCAACACTACCTGTTAACAAACAAACAATCTGATCAGGCACAGCGCCAGACACACATAAATAAAGACCAAACAATCTGATCAGGCACAGGACAGGACACCCGTTAATAAAGACCAAACAATCTGATTGGGAAAGGGACAGGACACCCATTAATAAAGATATAACGATCAAGCACAGGACAGGACACACGTTAATAAAGACAAAACGATCAGGCACAGGACAGGACACCCGTTAATAAAGACAAAACAATCTGATCAGGAACAGTGGAAGACACCCGTCAATAAAGACCAAACAATCTGATCGGGCACAGGACAGGACACCCGTTAATAAAGACCAAACGATCAGGCACAGGACAGGACACACGTTAATAAAGACCAAACAATCTGATCGGGCACCGTGGAAGACACCCGTCAACAAACACCAACAATCTGATCAGTGCCAGGTACAGGTTTTTGTGACAAACTATCACTAGAGTGGCATGTTGCCCACTGATAGCATACTAGTCCATCCCATAGACTTTAACTATCACTAGAGTGGCATGTTGCACACTGCTAGCATCCTAGTACATCCCATAGACTAACTATCACTAGAGTGCCATGTTGCACACTGCTAGCATACTAGTACATCCCATAGACTAACTATCACTAGAGTGGCATGTTGCCCACTGCTAGCATACTAGTACATCCCATAGACTAACTATCACTAGAGTGGCATGTTGCCCACTGCTAGCATACTAGTACATCCCATAGACTAACTATCACTAGAGTGGCATGTTGCCCACTGCTAGCATACCAGTACATCCCATAGACTAACTATCACTAGAGTGGCATGTTGCCCACTGCTAGCATACTAGTACATCCCATAGACTAACTATCACTAGAGTGGCATGTTGCCCACTGCTAGCATACTAGTACATCCCATAGACTAACTATCACTAGAGTGGCATGTTGCACACTGCTAGCATACTAGTACATCCCATAGACTAACTATCACTAGAGTGGCATGTTGCCCACTGCTAGCATACTAGTACATCCCATAGACTAACTATCACTAGAGTGGCATGTTGCCCACTGCTAGCATACTAGTACATCCCATAGACTAACTATCACTAGAGTGGCATGTTGCCCACTGCTAGCATACTAGTACATCCCATAGACTAACTATCACTAGAGTGGCATGTTGCCCACTGCTAGCATACTAGTACATCCCATAGACTAACTATCACTAGAGTGGCATGTTGCCCACTGCTAGCATACTAGTACATCCCATAGACTAACTATCACTAGAGTGGCATGTTACCCACTGCTAGCATACTAGTACATCCCATAGACTAACTATCACTAGAGTGGCATGTTGCACACTAATAGCATACTAGTACATCCCATAGACTAACTATCACTAGAGTGGCATGTTGCACACTGCTAGCATACTAGTACATCCCATAGACTAACTATCACTAGAGTGGCATGTTGCCCACTGCTAGCATACCAGTACATCCCATAGACTAACTATCACTAGAGTGGCATGTTGCCCACTGCTAGCATACTAGTACATCCCATAGACTAACTATCACTAGAGTGGCATGTTGCCCACTGCTAGCATACTAGTACATCCCATAGACTAACTATCACTAGAGTGGCATGTTGCCCACTGCTAGCATACCAGTACATCCCATAGACTAACTATCACTAGAGTGGCATGTTGCCCACTGCTAGCATACCAGTACATCCCATAGACTAACTATCACTAGAGTGGCATGTTGCCCACTGCTAGCATACCAGTACATCCCATAGACTAACTATCACTAGAGTGGCATGTTGCCCACTGCTAGCATACTAGTACATCCCATAGACTAACTATCACTAGAGTGGCATGTTGCACACTGCTAGCATACTAGTACATCCCATAGACTAACTATCACTAGAGTGGCATGTTGCCCACTGCTAGCATACTAGTACATCCCATAGACTAACTATCACTAGAGTGGCATGTTGCCCACTGCTAGCATACTAGTACATCCCATAGACTAACTATCACTAGAGTGGCATGTTACCCACTGCTAGCATACTAGTACATCCCATAGACTAACTATCACTAGAGTGGCATGTTGCACACTAATAGCATACTAGTACATCCCATAGACTAACTATCACTAGAGTGGCATGTTGCACACTGCTAGCATACTAGTACATCCCATAGACTAACTATCACTAGAGTGGCATGTTGCCCACTGCTAGCATACTAGTACATCCCATAGACTAACTATCACTAGAGTGGCATGTTGCCCACTGCTAGCATACTAGTACATCCCATAGACTAACTATCACTAGAGTGGCATGTTGCCCACTGCTAGCATACCAGTACATCCCATAGACTAACTATCACTAGAGTGGCATGTTGCCCACTGCTAGCATACTAGTACATCCCATAGACTAACTATCACTAGAGTGGCATGTTGCCCACTGTTAGCATACTAGTACATCCCATAGACTAACTATCACTAGAGTGGCATGTTGCCCACTGCTAGCATACTAGTACATCCCATAGACTAACTATCACTAGAGTGGCATGTTGCCCACTGCTAGCATACCAGTACATCCCATAGACTAACTATCACTAGAGTGGCATGTTGCCCACTGCTAGCATACCAGTACATCCCATAGACTAACTATCACTAGAGTGGCATGTTACCCACTGCTAGCATACTAGTACATCCCATAGACTAACTATCACTAGAGTGGCATGTTGCCCACTGCTAGCATCCTAGTACATCCCATAGACTAACTATCACTAGAGTGGCATGTTGCCCACTGCTAGCATACCAGTACATCCCATAGACTAACTATCACTAGAGTGGCATGTTGCACACTGCTAGCATACCAGTACATCCCATAGACTTTTAGTAATTGTGCTAACGCTACAAACTACCTCTAACTTCCTTCATACTGGATGCAGAGACATAAAAATGGTGTCCACGAGTTCATCTGACTCTGGGGAAGGAGAAAGATCCTGAAGTATCACTTTACATGGAAATGAGGCCTGAGGTAGAGGTCAAAGGACTTAATTATGAAACGCACCAGTGGACCAGTTACTGAAGTGTCTCTAGTCTGTAGGAGCTAGGGGTTGATTTGGAATAAGGTAGCAGACCCTGAGGTGGGAGTGAAAGGACGTTTTATGGATCAGTGGACCAAGGACTTTATTATTAAAATGACCCGTGGACCAGTTACCGAAGAAGGACCGGGTAACTTACCCTCCTCTCCCGGGAAGACGAGCGTGTCTGGATGAGTTCCATGTTCTTGCAGGCCAGCAGACGGTTCCTGACTTTGTAGACACTACGGTACACCTCAGCCAGCGTCTTACAAGGCTGGTACCTGGTGGAAACACATACAGAGACACACTGACCGGTGAACCAAGCAGGCCACTTGAAATAGACAAGGCATGTGCACCAGCATAGGCCTGTACGCTACAAAATAAGCATGTGGCAAATGGCACCATATTGGATGCCAGAGCCCTACTGGCCCTTGTCAAACGTAGTGCACTATAAAGGGAACAGGGTGCCATTTGGAAGGCAGAACCATGATGAGTGTGTAGTAGGATTACCTGCCCTCTCCACAGGCTTGACCCAGCAGGCCGGTATGCTTCAGTAGAGCAGCCAGGACAAACCTGGACACTGTGTCCAATAAGGTCTCATTACAGAGCGAGGCATTGTCCCAGTCTGGGAACCCAAGACAAATACATGGATATCACTACATATTACAGAAGGAATAACCCCAAGACAAATACATGGATATCACTACATATTACAGAAGGAATAACCCCAAGACAAATACATGGATATCACTACATATTACAGAAGGAATACTTTGGTTATTCTACAGTACATTGTCATGAAAGAAAGATGGACACCTACACACTGTTGATGCTCCCGTTGCACTGAAGGAACTGAAAAAAACTGAATGCACTGAATACACTGTGGGAGCATTCAACATAGAGCGGGCATCACTCAATAAACTGAATACACTGTGGGAGCATTCAACATAGAGCGGGCATCACTCAATAAACTGAATACACTGTGGGAGCATTCAACATAGAGCGGGCATCACTCAATAAACTGAATACACTGTGGGAGCATTCAACATAGAGCGGGCATCACTCAATAAACTGAATACACTGTGGGAGCATTCAACATAGAGCGGGCATCACTCAATAAACTGAATACACTGTGGGAGCTTTCAGAGAGCGGGCATCACTCAATAAACTGAATACACTGTGGGAGCTTTCAGAGAGTGGGCATCACTCAATAAACTGAATACACTGTGGGAGCTTTCAGAGAGTGGGCATCACTCAATAAACTGAATACACCGTGGGAGCATTCAACATAGAGCGGGCATCACTCAATAAACTGAATACACTGTGGGAGCATTCAACATAGAGCGGGCATCACTCAATAAACTGAATACACTGTGGGAGCTTTCAGAGAGTGGGCATCACTCAATAAACTGAATACACTGTGGGAGCTTTCAGAGAGCGGGCATCACTCAATAAACTGAATACACTGTGGGAGCATTCAACATAGAGCGGGCATCACTCAATAAACTGAATACACTGTGGGAGCATTCAACATAGAGCGGGCATCACTCAATAAACTGAATACACTGTGGGAGCATTCAGAGAGTGGGCATCACTCAATAAACTGAATACACTGTGGAAGCATTCAACATAGAGCGGGCATCACTCAATAAACTGAATACACTGTGGGAGCATTCAACATAGAGCGGGCATCACTCAATAAACTGAATACACTGTGGGAGCATTCAGAGAGTGGGCATCACTCAATAAACTGAATACACTGTGGGAGCTTTCAGAGAGCGGGCATCACTCAATAAACTGAATACACTGTGGGAGCATTCAACATAGAGCGGGCATCACTCAATAAACTGAATACACTGTGGGAGCATTCAACATAGAGCGGGCATCACTCAATAAACTGAATACACTGTGGGAGCATTCAGAGAGTGGGCATCACTCAATAAACTGAATACACTGTGGGAGCTTTCAGAGAGCGGGCATCACTCAATAAACTGAATAAACTGTGGGAGCATTCAGAGAGTGGGCATCACTCAATAAACTGAATAAACTGTGGGAGCTTTCAGAGAGTGGGCATCACTCAATAAACTGAATACACTGTGGGAGCTTTCAGAGAGGGGGCATCACTCAATAAACTGAATACACTGGGAGCTTTCAGAGAGTGGGCATCACTCAATAAACTGAATACACTGGGAGCTTTCAGAGAGTGGGCATCTTTCTTTCTTTCATTACTTTATTGAACCTTTCATCTGGAAGTAACAGGATGTGCGTACACTACTTGTGAACCATTCTACTATTGTTATACAATCCACCCCATTTCTGTAATGTATTATTGTTCATCCGGATGTAATCTCCTCCTGTACCTTTGCTGGTGGCATAGTCCTGCATGTTGCTCCAGAGACTGTTGATGGGTTCTTTAGTGGAGCCCAGGGTCAGCTCTACTAGGATGCTCATGTCTGCTCTCAGAGTGCAGTCAAATGGTTCCTTCTCCTCGGTCCCTGATAGGGCCACTTCCAACAGCCAGCTGATAAAGTTCTCTAAAAGGCACATAGAAACACAATACAGGCCATCGTTGGCAACAAATCACAAACAAACAGATCAGAATGAAAATAAATCAGATAGGATCACTTCCAACAGCCAGCTGATGCAGTTATCTAGAGGCAGGTCATATTACATCATTATATTCAAATGAAATAGTATTAGGCTATTGTTTTCAGTGAATTACACATGGTGTTAACAAACGCTAGGTATTATATGTCAACAAATCACACAACGAACACAAGCTGTTATAAGGAAAATACCCATGTTGAATTGTTCCCTATTGACAGGACATGATTATGAAGTTCAACACTGATTAAACACTGTCTCTATACCAGCGTTGTCCAACCCTGTTCCTGGAGAGCTACTCTCCTGTAGGTTTTCACTCCAACCCCAGGTGTTAACTAACCTGATTCATCTTATCAACCTGCTAATTATTAGAATCATGTGTGCTAGATTAGGGTTGGAGTGAAAACCTACAGGAAGGTAGCTCTCCAGGAACAGGGTTGGAGCGAAAACCTACAGGAAGGTAGCTCTCCAGGAACAGGGTTGGAGCAAAAACCTAAAGGACGGTAGCTCTCCAGGAACAGGGTTGGAGCAAAAACCTACAGGAAGGTAGCTCTCCAGGAACAGGGTTGGAGCGAAAACCTACAGGAAGGTAGCTCTCCAGGAATAGGGTTGGAGTGAAAACCTACAGGAAGGTAGCTCTCCAGGAACAGGGTTGGAGCAAAAACCTACAGGAAGGTAGCTCTCCAGGAACAGGGTTGGAGTGAAAACCTACAGGAAGCAGGAAGGTAGCTCTCCAGGAACAGGGTTGGAGCAAAAACCTACAGGAAGGTAGCTCTCCAGGAACAGGGTTGGAGTGAAAACCTACAGGAAGGTAGCTCTCCAGGAACAGGGTTGGAGTGAAAACCTACAGGAAGCAGGAGGGTAGCTCTCCAGGAACAGGGTTGGAGTTAAAACCTACAGGAAGGTAGCTCTCCAGGAACAGGGTTGGAGCAAAAACCTACAGGAAGGTAGCTCTCCAGGAACAGGGTTGGAGTGAAAACCTACAGGAAGCAGGAGGGTAGCTCTCCAGGAACAGGGTTGGAGTTAAAACCTACAGGAAGGTAGCTCTCCAGGAACAGGGTTGGAGTTAAAACCTACAGGAAGGTAGCTCTCCAGGAACAGGGTTGGAGTGAAAACCTACAGGAAGGTAGCTCTCCAGGAACAGGGTTGGAGTGAAAACCTACAGGAAGGTAGCTCTCCAGGAACAGGTTTGGAGCAAAAACCTACAGGAAGGTAGCTCTCCAGGAACAGGGTTGGAGTTAAAACCTACAGGAAGGTATCTCTCCAGGAACAGGGTTGGAGCAAAAACCTACAGGAAGGTATCTCTCCAGGAACAGGGTTGGAGCAAAAACCTACAGGAAGGTAGCTCTCCAGGAACAGGTTTGGAGCAAAAACCTAAAGGACGGTAGCTCTCCAGGAACAGGGTTGGAGCAAAAACCTACAGGACGGTAGCTCTCCAGGAACAGGGTTGGAGTTAAAACCTACAGGAAGGTAGCTCTCCAGGAACAGGGTTGGAGTTAAAACCTACAGGAAGGTAGCTCTCCAGGAACAGGGTTGGAGCGAAAACCTACAGGAAGGTAGCTCTCCAGGAACAGGGTTGGAGCGAAAACCTACAGGAAGGTAGCTCTCCAGGAACAGGGTTGGAGTGAAAACCTACAGGAAGGTAGCTCTCCAGGAACAGGGTTGGGCAGTCCTGCTCTATACTGTCTCTACACCTGAATGAGGGATGCAAGTCTCAAATCAAATACAGTGCACAATGCTGACATGACCAAGAGGTTTGTGGGTAACAGTGCTCGTTAACCAACTTGGACCACCTCTTCCATCTCTCTCAGACTAAGCACCAGTACATACAGAGTGGACACATGCTCTTTCCATGACATAGACCAGGGCTCTCCAACCCTGTTCCTGGAGAGCCACCGTCCTGTAGGTTTTCACTCCAACCCTGTTCCTGGAGAGCCACCGTCCTGTAGGTTTTCACTCCAACCCTGTTCCTGGAGAGCTACCTTCCTGTAGGTTTTCACTCCAACCCTAATCTAGCCGCACCTGATTCTAATAATTAGCTGGATGATAAACTGAATCAGGTTAGTTACAACTGGGGTTGGAGTGAAAACATACAGGAGGGTAGCTCTCCAGGAACAGGGTTGGAGAGCCCTGACACAGATTGACCAGGTGAATCCAGGTGAAAGCCATGAGCCCTTATTGATGTCACTTGTTAAATCCACTTCAATCAGTGTAGATGAAGGGGAGGAGACAGGTTAAAGAAGGATTTTTAAGCCTCGAGACAATTGAGACATGGATTGTGTATGTGTGCCATTCAGAGGGCGAATGGCCAAGACAAAATATTTAAGTGCCTTTGAATGGGGTATGGTAGTAGGTGCCAGGCGCACCGGTTTGAGTGTGTCAAGAACTGCAACGCTGCTGTTTTTTATTTTTAGACTCAACAGTTTCCAGTGTGTATCAAGAATGGTCCCACCACCCAAAGGACATCCAGCCAACTTGACACAACTGTGGGAAGCATTGGAGTCAACATGGGTCAGCATCCTTGTGGAACGCTTTCGACACCTTGTAGAGTCCATGTCCCGACGAATTGAGGCTGTTCCGAGGGCAAAAGGGGGTGGAACTCAATGTTTTGTCCACTCAGTGTATGTGGGTAAAGATGGTGATCAATAACCAACCTGGACCACCTCAGTCTCTCTCAGACCAAGCGGCAGTCTCTATTGATATGACAGTGAGTTGAATATTGACTTCATACTTAGCTGAGGGGATGTTCAGTAACCTTAGCAGAAACCATCCATAATATTGCATTTATCTCCATTAAGTAACCTTAGCAGAAACCATCCATAATATTGCATTTATCTCCATTAAGTAACCTTAGCAGAAACCATCCATAATATTGCATTTAGACTACAGGTCAAACGTTTTAGAACACCTACTCATTCAAGGGTTTTTCTTTATTTGTACTATTTTCTACATTGTAGAATAATAGTGAAGACATCAAAACTGTGAAATAACACATATGGAGTCATGTAGTAACCAAAAAAGTGTTAAACAAATGAAAATAGAATTGAGATTCTTCAAAGTAGCCACCCTTGATGACAGCTTTGCACAATCTTGGCATTCTCTCAACCAGCTTCATGAGGTAGTCACCTGGAATGCATTTCAATTAACAGGTGTGCCTTCTTAAAAGTTAATTTGTGGAATTTCTTTCCTTCTTAATGCCTTTGAGCCAATCAGATGTGTTGTGACAAGGTGTGTATGTGTGTGTGTGTGTGTGTGTGTGGGGGGGGGGGGGTATACGGAAGATAGCCCTATTTGGTAAAAGACCAAGTCCATATTATGGCAAGAACAGCTCAAATAAGCAAAGAGAAACGACAGTCCATCATTAATTTAAGACATGAAGGACAGTCAATCTGGAACATTTCAAGAACTTTGAACGTTTCTTCAAGTGCATTCGCAAAAACCATCAAGCGCTACGATGAAACTGGCTCTCATGAGGACCGCCACAGGAATGGAAGACCCAGAGTTACCTCTGCTGCAGATAAGTACATTAGAGTTACCAGCCTCAGAAATTGCAGCCCAAATAAATGCTTCACAGAGTTCAAGTAACAGACACATCTCAACATCAACTGTTCA
Organism: Coregonus lavaretus; assembly: GCF_964263955.1. Classification (NCBI taxonomy): domain Eukaryota; kingdom Metazoa; phylum Chordata; class Actinopteri; order Salmoniformes; family Salmonidae; genus Coregonus; species Coregonus lavaretus. The sequence continues at coordinate 230,745 of NW_028165262.1, forward strand.
GAGGAGACTGTGTGAATCAGGCCTTCATGGTCGAATTGTTGCAAAGAAACCACTACTAAAGGACACCAATAAGAAGGAGAGACTTGCTTGGGCCAAGAAACACAAGCAATGGACATTAGACCGGTGGAAATGTGTCCTTTGGTCTAGAGTCCAAATTGGATATTTTTGGTTCCAACCGCAGTGTCTTTGTGAGACGCGGTGTGGGTGAACGGATGATCTCGGCATGTGTATTTCCCACCGTAAAGCTTGGAAGAGGAGGTGTTATGGTGTGGGGGTGCTTTGCTGGTGACACAGTCTGTGATTTATTTAGAATTCAAGGCACACTTAACTAGCATGGCTGCCACAGCATTCTGCAGTGATACGCCATCCCATCTGGTTTGGGCTTAGTGGGACTATCATTTGTTTTTCAACAGGACAATGACCCAACACACCTCCAGGCTGTGTAAGGGCTATTTGACCAAGGAGAGTGATGGAGTGCTGCATCAGATGACCTGGCCTCCACAATCCCCCGACCTCAACCAAATTGAGATGGTTTGGGATGAGTCAGACTGCAGAGTGAAGGAAAAGCAGCCAACAAGTGCTCAGCATATGTGGGAACTCCTTCAAGACGGTTGGCAAAGCATTCCAGGTGAAGCTGGTTGAGAGAATGCCAAGAGTGTGCAAGGCTGTCATCAAGGCAAAGGGTGGCTATTTGAAGAATCTCAAATCTATTTTAATTTGTTTAACACTTTTTTGGTTACTACATGATTCCATGTGTGTTATTTCATAGTGTTGATGTCTTCACTATTATTCTACAATGTAGAAAATAGTAAAAATAAAGAAAAACCCTTGAACGAGTAGGTGTTCTAAAACGTTTAACCGGTAGTGTATCTCCATTAAGTTGACACACCGAGCTGAGGGATATTTTGTAACCTTCCTAGCTGTGGTTATAATGTCCCTATAAAATATTTACACTATCTACACTATCTATACACTAACTACACTATCTACGCTATCTACGCTAACTACACTATATACGCTAACTACACTATCTACACTAACTACACTATCTATACACTAACTACACTATCTACACTAACTACACTATCTACACTAACTACACTATCTACACTATCTACACTAACTACACTAACTACACTATCTACACTAACTATGCTATGTTTCATACCTAGTTGAGGGATGTCCATCTCCAGTCCGTTGCTGAACAAGGGGGTTTTGAGCCAGTAGCCTGTGTCCTGCTCCTCCAGAGAGGTGGGTGCTCCCTGCAGCATGCCCCCCAGGCAGCGGCCCACCAGCAGGGCGGCAGTACGCTCCAGATCCACCAGCCACACCCAGGACTGGGCCGGCTGGGCCAGGGGCTGCCCTGCAGGGTCCACAAAGTCTGGGGCTCCTGGAGACACAGAGGAAAGGGGGGGAAGGGGTTCAGACATTCTGTTAGTCGACAGCAGAGGTATGTGATGAAGCTAATAGTACGTTCAACAATGATCATTACAATCTATGGATAAGGGAGTACAATGTACAACCATATAAACAATTATCTCTAATAATGATCCATCTCCTCACCATGTAGAGACCACTACAGCTCTATCTCCTCACCATGTAGACACCACTACAGCTCTATCTCCTCACCATGTAGACACCACTACAGCTCTATCTCTATCTCCTCACCATGTAAACACCACTACAGCTCTATCTCTATCTCCTCACCATGTAGACACCACTACAGCTCTATCTCCTCACCATGTAGACACCACTACAGCTCTATCTCTATCTCCTCACCATGTAGACACCACTACAGCTCTATCTCCTCACCATGTAAACACCACTACAGCTCTATCTCTATCTCCTCACCATGTAGACACCACTACAGCTCTATCTCCTCACCATGTAGACACCACTACAGCTCTATCTCTATCTCCTCACCATGTAGACACCACTACAGCTCTATCTCCTCACCATGTAGACACCACTACAGCTCTATCTCCATCTCCTCACCATGTAGAGGCCACTACAGCTCTATCTCCTCACCATGTAGACACCACTACAGCTCTATCTCCTCACCATGTAGACACCACTACAGCTCTATCTCCATCTCCTCACCATGTAGACACCACTACAGCTCTATCTCCTCACCATGTAGACACCACTACAGCTCTATCTCCTCACCATGTAGACACCACTACAGCTCTATCTCTATCTCCTCACCATGTAGACACCACTACAGCTCTATCTCCATCTCCTCACCATGTAGACACCACTACAGCTCTATCTCTATCTCCTCACCATGTAGACACCACTACAGCTCTATCTCCTCACCATGTAGAGTCCACTACAGCTCTATCTCTATCTCCTCACCATGTAGACACCACTACAGCTCTATCTCCTCACCATGTAGACACCACTACAGCTCTATCTCTATCTCCTCACCATGTAGACACCACTACAGCTCTATCTCCTCACCATGTAGACACCACTACAGCTCTATCTCCATCTCCTCACCATGTAGACACCACTACAGCTCTATCTCTATCTCCTCACCATGTAGACACCACTACAGCTCTATCTCCATCTCCTCACCATGTAGAGGCCACTACAGCTCTATCTCTATCTCCTCACCATGTAGACACCACTACAGCTCTATCTCTATCTCCTCACCATGTAGACACCACTACAGCTCTATCTCCTCACCATGTAGACACCACTACAGCTCTATCTCCTCACCATGTAGACACCACTACAGCTCTATCTCCTCACCATGTAGACACCACTACAGCTCTATCTCTATCTCCTCACCATGTAGACACCACTACAGCTCTATCTCCTCACCATGTAGACACCACTACAGCTCTATCTCCTCACCATGTAGAGGCCACTACAGCTCTATCTCCTCACCATGTAGACACCACTACAGCTCTATCTCTATCTCCTCACCATGTAGACACCACTACAGCTCTATCTCCATCTCCTCACCATGTAGACACCACTACAGCTCTATCTCCTCACCATGTAGACACCACTACAGCTCTATCTCCTCACCATGTAGACACCACTACAGCTCTATCTCTATCTCCTCACCATGTAGAGGCCACTACAGCTCTATCTCTATCTCCTCACCATGTAGACACCACTACAGCTCTATCTCCTCACCATGTAGACACCACAACAGCTCTATCTCCTCACCATGTAGACACCACTACAGCTCTATCTCCTCACCATGTAGACACCACTACAGCTCTATCTCCTCACCATGTAGACACCACTACAGCTCTATCTCCATCTCCTCACCATGTAGACACCACTACAGCTCTATCTCCATCTCCTCACCATGTAGACACCACTACAGCTCTATCTCCTCACCGTGTAGACACCACTACAGCTCCATCTCCTCACCATGTAGAGGCCACTACAGCTCTATCTCCTCACCATGTAGACACCACTACAGCTCTATCTCCTCACCATGTAGACACCACTACAGCTCTATCTCTATCTCCTCACCATGTAGAGGCCACTACAGCTCTATCTCCTCACCATGTAGACACCACTACAGCTCTATCTCCTCACCATGTAGACACCACTACAGCTCTATCTCCTCACCATGTAGACACCACTACAGCTCTATCTCCTCACCATGTAGACACCACTACAGCTCTATCTCCTCACCATGTAGACACCACTACAGCTCTATCTCCTCACCATGTAGACACCACTACAGCTCTATCTCCTCACCATGTAGACACCACTACAGCTCTATCTCCATCTCCTCACCATGTAGACACCACTACAGCTCTATCTCCTCACCATGTAGACACCACTACAGCTCTATCTCCTCACCATGTAGACACCACTACAGCTCTATCTCTATCTCCTCACTATGTAGACACCACTACAGCTCTATCTCCTCACCATGTAGACACCACTACAGCTCTATCTCCTCACCATGTAGACACCACTACAGCTCTATCTCCTCACCATGTAGACACCACTACAGCTCTATCTCCATCTCCTCACCATGTAGACACCACTACAGCTCTATCTCCTCACCATGTAGACACCACTACAGCTCTATCTCCTCACCATGTAGAGACCACTACAGCTCTATCTCCTCACCATGTAGACACCACTACAGCTCTATCTCTATCTCCTCACCATGTAGACACCACTACAGCTCTATCTCTATCTCCTCACCATGTAGACACCACTACAGCTCTATCTCCTCACCATGTAGACACCACTACAGCTCTATCTCCATCTCCTCACCATGTAGACACCACTACAGCTCTATCTCCTCACCATGTAGACACCACTACAGCTCTATCTCCTCACCATGTAGACACCACTACAGCTCTATCTCCTCACCATGTAGACACCACTACAGCTCTATCTCCTCACCATGTAGACACCACTACAGCTCTATCTCTATCTCCTCACCATGTAGAGGCCACTACAGCTCTATCTCCTCACCATGTAGACACCACTACAGCTCTATCTCTATCTCCTCACCATGTAGACACCACTACAGCTCTATCTCCTCACCATGTAGACACCACTACAGCTCTATCTCCATCTCCTCACCATGTAGACACCACTACAGCTCTATCTCCTCACCATGTAGACACCACTACAGCTCTATCTCCATCTCCTCACCATGTAGACACCACTACAGATCTATCTCCTCACCATGTAGAGGCCACTACAGCTCTATCTCCTCACCATGTAGACACCACTACAGCTCTATCTCTATCTCCTCACCATGTAGACACCACTACAGCTCTATCTCCTCACCATGTAGACACCACTACAGCTCTATCTCCATACCATGTAGACACCACTACAGCTCTATCTCCTCACCATGTAGACACCACTACAGCTATATCTCTATCTCCTCACCATGTAGAGGCCACTACAGCTCTATCTCCTCACCATGTAGACACCACTACAGCTCTATCTCCTCACCATGTAGACACCACTACAGCTCTATCTCCTCACCATGTAGACACCACTACAGCCCTATCTCTATCTCCTCACCATGTAGACACCACTACAGCTCTATCTCCTCACCATGTAGACACCACTACAGCTCTATCTCCTCACCATGTAGACACCACTACAGCTCTATCTCCTCACCATGTAGACACCACTACAGCTCTATCTCCTCACCATGTAGACACCACTACAGCTCTATCTCCATCTCCTCACCATGTAGACACCACTACAGCTCTATCTCCATCTCCTCACCATGTAGACACCACTACAGCTCTATCTCCTCACCATGTAGACACCAATACAGCTCTATCTCCTCACCATGTAGACACCACTACAGCTCTATCTCCTCACCATGTAGACACCACTACAGCTCTATCTCCTCACCATGTAGACACCACTACAGCTCTATCTCCTCACCATGTAGACACCACTACAGCTCTATCTCCATCTCCTCACCGTGTAGACACCACTACAGCTCTGTCTCCTCACCATGTAGACACCACTACAGCTCTATCTCCTCACCATGTAGACACCACTACAGCTCTATCTCTATCTCCTCACCATGTAGACACCACTACAGCTCTATCTCCTCACCATGTAGACACCACTACAGCTCTGTCTCTATCTCCTCACCATGTAGACACCACTACAGCTCTATCTCTATCTCCTCACCATGTAGACACCACTACAGCTCTATCTCCTCACCATGTAGACACCACTACAGCTCTATCTCTATCTCCTCACCATGTAGACACCACTACAGCTCTATCTCCTCACCATGTAGACACCACTACAGCTCTATCTCCTCACCGTGTAGACACCACTACAGCTCTATCTCCTCACCATGTAGACACCACTACAGCTCTATCTCTATCTCCTCACCATGTAGACACCACTACAGCTCTATCTCCTCACCATGTAGACACCACTACAGCTCTATCTCCTCACCATGTAGACACCACTACAGCTCTATCTCCTCACCATGTAGACACCACTACAGCTCCATCTCCTCACCATGTAGACACCACTACAGCTCTATCTCCTCACCATGTAGACACCACTACAGCTCTATCTCCTCACCATGTAGACACCACTACAGCTCTATCTCTATCTCCTCACCATGTAGAGGCCACTACAGCTCTATCTCCTCACCATGTAGACACCACTACAGCTCTATCTCCATCTCCTCACCATGTAGACACCACTACAGCTCTATCTCCTCACCATGTAGACACCACTACAGCTCTATCTCCTCACCATGTAGACACCACTACAGCTCTATCTCTATCTCCTCACCATGTAGAGGCCACTACAGCTCTATCTCCTCACCATGTAGACACCACTACAGCTCTATCTCCTCACCATGTAGACACCACTACAGCTCTATCTCCTCACCATGTAGACACCACTACAGCTCTATCTCCTCACCATGTAGACACCACTACAGCTCTATCTCTATCTCCTCACCATGTAGACACCACTACAGCTCTATCTCCTCACCATGTAGACACCACTACAGCTCTATCTCTATATCCTCACCATGTAGAGGCCACTACAGCTCTATCTCCTCACCATGTAGACACCACTACAGCTCTATCTCTATCTCCTCACCATGTAGAGGCCACTACAGCTCTATCTCCTCACCATGTAGACACCACTACAGCTCTATCTCTATCTCCTCACCATGTAGACACCACTACAGCTCTATCTCTATCTCCTCACCATGTAGACACCACTACAGCTCTATCTCCTCACCATGTAGACACCACTACAGCTCTATCTCCATACCATGTAGACACCACTACAGCTCTATCTCCTCACCATGTAGACACCACTACAGCTCTATCTCCTCACCATGTAGACACCACTACAGCTCTATCTCCTCACCATGTAGACACCACTACAGCTCTATCTCCATCTCCTCACCATGTAGACACCACTACAGCTCTATCTCCTCACCATGTAGACACCACTACAGCTCTATCTCTATCTCCTCACCATGTAGACACCACTACAGCTCTATCTCCTCACCATGTAGACACCACTACAGCTCCATCTCCTCACCATGTAGAGGCCACTACAGCTCTATCTCCTCACCATGTAGACACCACTACAGCTCTATCTATATCTCCTCACCATGTAGACACCACTACAGCTCTATCTCCTCACCATGTAGAGGCCACTACAGCTCTATCTCCTCACCATGTAGACACCACTACAGCTCTATCTCCATCTCCTCACCATGTAGACACCACTACAGCTCTATCTCCTCACCATGTAGACACCACTACAGCTCTATCTCCTCACCATGTAGAGGCCACTACAGCTCTATCTCCTCACCATGTAGACACCACTACAGCTCTATCTCCATCTCCTCACCATGTAGACACCACTACAGCTCTATCTCCTCACCATGTAGACACCACTACAGCCCTATCTCTATCTCCTCACCATGTAGAGGCCACTACAGCTCTATCTCCTCACCATGTAGACACCACTACAGCTCTATCTCCTCACCATGTAGACACCACTACAGCTCTATCTCCTCACCATGTAGACACCACTACAGCTCTATCTCTATCTCCTCACCATGTAGAGGCCACTACAGCTCTATCTCCTCACCATGTAGACACCACTACAGCTCTATCTCCATCTCCTCACCATGTAGACACCACTACAGCTCTATCTCCTCACCATGTAGACACCACTACAGCTCTATCTCTATCTCCTCACCATGTAGAGGCCACTACAGCTCTATCTCCTCACCATGTAGACACCACTACAGCTCTATCTCCTCACCATATAGACACCACTACAGCTCTATCTCCTCACCATGTAGACACCACTACAGCTCTATCTCCTCACCATATAGACACCACTACAGCTCTATCTCCTCACCATATAGACACCACTACAGCTCTATCTCCTCACCATGTAGACACCACTACAGCTCTATCTCCTCACCATGTAGAGACCACTACAGCTCTATCTCCTCACCATGTAGACACCACTACAGCTCTATCTCTATCTCCTCACCATGTAGACACCACTACAGCTCTATCTCCTCACCATGTAGACACCACTACAGCTCTATCTCTATCTCCTCACCATATAGACACCACTACAGCTCTATCTCCTCACCATGTAGACACCACTACAGCTCTATCTCCTCACCATGTAGAGGCCACTACAGCTCTATCTCTATCTCCTCACCATGTAGACACCACTACAGCTCTATATCCTCACCATGTAGACACCACTACAGCTCTATCTCCTCACCATGTAGACACCACTACAGCTCTATCTCCTCACCATGTAGACACCACTACAGCTCTATCTCTATCTCCTCACCATGTAGAGTCCACTACAGCTCTATCTCTATCTCCTCACCATGTAGACAACACTACAGCTCTATCTCCTCACCATGTAGACACCACTACAGCTCTATCTCCTCACCATGTAGAGACCACTACAGCTCTATCTCCTCACCATGTAGACACCACTACAGCTCTATCTCTATCTCCTCACCATGTAAACACCACTACAGCTCTATCTCTATCTCCTCACCATGTAGAGGCCACTACAGCTCTATCTCCATCTCCTCACCATGTAGACACCACTACAGCTCTATCTCTATCTCCTCACCATGTAGACACCACTACAGCTCTATCTCCTCACCATGTAGACACCACTACAGCTCTATCTCCTCACCATGTAGAGGCCACTACAGCTCTATCTCCATCTCCTCACCATGTAGACACCACTACAGCTCTATCTCTATCTCCTCACCATGTAGACACCACTACAGCTCTATCTCCTCACCATGTAGACACCACTACAGCTCTATCTCCTCACCATGTAGACACCACTACAGCTCTATCTCTATCTCCTCACCATGTAGACACCACTACAGCTCTATCTCCTCACCATGTAGACACCACTACAGCTCTATCTCCTCACCATGTAGACACCACTACAGCTCTATCTCCTCACCATGTAGAGGCCACTACAGCTCTATCTCCTCACCATGTAGAGGCCACTACAGCTCTATCTCCATCTCCTCACCATGTAGACACCACTACAGCTCTATCTCCTCACCATGTAGACACCACTACAGCTCTATCTCCTCACCATGTAGACACCACTACAGCTCTATCTCTATCTCCTCACCATGTAGAGTCCACTACAGCTCTATCTCCATCTCCTCACCATGTAGACACCACTACAGCTCTATCTCCTCACCATGTAGACACCACTACAGCTCTATCTCTATCTCCTCACCATGTAGACACCACTACAGCTCTATCTCCTCACCATGTAGACACCACTACAGCTCTATCTCTATCTCCTCACCATGTAGACACCACTACAGCTCTATATCCTCACCATGTAGACACCACTACAGCTCTATCTCTATCTCCTCACCATGTAGACACCACTACAGCTCTATCTCCTCACCATGTAGACACCACTACAGCTCTATCTCCTCACCATGTAGAGTCCACTACAGCTCTATCTCTATCTCCTCACCATGTAGACACCACTACAGCTCTATCTCTATCTCCTCACCATGTAGACACCACTACAGCTCTATCTCCTCACCATGTAGACACCACTACAGCTCTATCTCTATCTCCTCACCATGTAGACACCACTACAGCTCTATCTCTATCTCCTCACCATGTAGACACCACTACAGCTCTATCTCCTCACCATGTAGACACCACTACAGCTCTATCTCTATCTCCTCACCATGTAGACACCACTACAGCTCTATCTCCATCTCCTCACCATGTAGAGGCCACTACAGCTCTATCTCTATCTCCTCACCATGTAGACACCACTACAGCTCTATCTCCTCACCATGTAGAGTCCACTACAGCTCTATCTCCATCTCCTCACCATGTAGACACCACTACAGCTCTATCTCCTCACCATGTAGACACCACTACAGCTCTATCTCCATCTCCTCACCATGTAGAGGCCACTACAGCTCTATCTCCTCACCATGTAAACACCACTACAGCTCTATCTCCTCACCATGTAGACACCACTACAGCTCTATCTCCTCACCATGTAGAGGCCACTACAGCTCTATCTCCTCACCATGTAGACACCACTACAGCTCTATCTCCTCACCATGTAGACACCACTACAGCTCTATCTCCTCACCATGTAGACACCACTACAGCTCTATCTCCTCACCATGTAGACACCACTACAGCTCTATCTCCTCACCATGTAGACACCACTACAGCTCTATCTCCTCACCATGTAGACACCACTACAGCTCTATCTCCTCACCATGTAGAGGCCACTACAGCTCTATCTCCTCACCATGTAGACACCACTACAGCTCTATCTCTATCTCCTCACCATGTAGACACCACTACAGCTCTATCTCTATCTCCTCACCATGTAGACACCACTACAGCTCTATCTCCTCACCATGTAGACACCACTACAGCTCTATCTCCTCACCATGTAGACACCACTACAGCTCTCTCCTCACCATGTAGACACCACTACAGCTCTATCTCCTCACCATGTAGACACCACTACAGCTCTATCTCCTCACCATGTAGACACCACTACAGCTCTATCTCTATCTCCTCACCATGTAGACACCACTACAGCTCTATCTCCTCACCATGTAGACACCACTACAGCTCTATCTCCTCACCATGTAGACACCACTACAGCTCTATCTCCTCACCATGTAGACACCACTACAGCTCTATCTCTATCTCCTCACCATGTAGAGTCCACTACAGCTCTATCTCTATCTCCTCACCATGTAGACACCACTACAGCTCTATCTCTATCTCCTCACCATGTAGAGTCCACTACAGCTCTATCTCTATCTCCTCACCATGTAGACACCACTACAGCTCTATCTCCATCTCCTCACCATGTAGACACCACTACAGCTCTATCTCCTCACCATGTAGACACCACTACAGCTCTATCTCTATCTCCTCACCATGTAGACACCACTACAGCTCTATCTCCTCACCATATAGACACCACTACAGCTCTATCTCTATCTCCTCACCATGTAGACACCACTACAGCTCTATATCCTCACCATGTAGACACCACTACAGCTCTATCTCTATCTCCTCACCATGTAGACACCACTACAGCTCTATCTCCTCACCATGTAGACACCACTACAGCTCTATCTCCTCACCATGTAGAGTCCACTACAGCTCTATCTCTATCTCCTCACCATGTAGACACCACTACAGCTCTATCTCTATCTCCTCACCATGTAGAGTCCACTACAGCTCTATCTCCATCTCCTCACCATGTAGAGGCCACTACAGCTCTATCTCTATCTCCTCACCATGTAGACACCACTACAGCTCTATCTCCTCACCATGTAGAGTCCACTACAGCTCTATCTCCATCTCCTCACCATGTAGACACCACTACAGCTCTATCTCCTCACCATGTAGACACCACTACAGCTCTATCTCCATCTCCTCACCATGTAGAGGCCACTACAGCTCTATCTCCTCACCATGTAGACACCACTACAGCTCTATCTCCTCACCATGTAGACACCACTACAGCTCTATCTCCTCACCATGTAGACACCACTACAGCTCTATCTCCTCACCATGTAGACACCACTACAGCTCTATCTCCTCACCATGTAGACACCACTACAGCTCTATCTCCTCACCATGTAGACACCACTACAGCTCTATCTCCTCACCATGTAGAGGCCACTACAGCTCTATCTCCTCACCATGTAGACACCACTACAGCTCTATCTCCTCACCATGTAGACACCACTACAGCTCTATCTCCTCACCATGTAGACACCACTACAGCTCTATCTCCTCACCATGTAGACACCACTACAGCTCTATCTCCTCACCATGTAGACACCACTACAGCTCTATCTCCTCACCATGTAGACACCACTACAGCTCTATCTCTATCTCCTCACCATGTAGACACCACTACAGCTCTATCTCCTCACCATGTAGACACCACTACAGCTCTATCTCTATCTCCTCACCATGTAAACACCACTACAGCTCTATCTCTATCTCCTCACCATGTAGACACCACTACAGCTCTATCTCCTCACCATGTAGACACCACTACAGCTCTATCTCTATCTCCTCACCATGTAAACACCACTACAGCTCTATCTCTATCTCCTCACCATGTAGACACCACTACAGCTCTATCTCCTCACCATGTAGAGGCCACTACAGCTCTATCTCCTCACCATGTAGACACCACTACAGCTCTATCTCCTCACCATGTAGACACCACTACAGCTCTATCTCCTCACCATGTAGACACCACTACAGCTCTATCTCCTCACCATGTAGAGGCCACTACAGCTCTATCTCCTCACCATGTAGAGGCCACTACAGCTCTATCTCCTCACCATGTAGACACCACTACAGCTCTATCTCCTCACCATGTAGACACCACTACAGCTCTATCTCCTCACCATGTAGACACCACTACAGCTCTATCTCCTCACCATGTAGAGGCCACTACAGCTCTATCTCTATCTCCTCACCATGTAGACACCACTACAGCTCTATCTCCTCACCATGTAGACACCACTACAGCTCTATCTCCATCTCCTCACCATGTAGACACCACTACAGCTCTATCTCCTCACCATGTAGACACCACTACAGCTCTATCTCTATCTCCTCACCATGTAGACACCACTACAGCTCTATCTCCTCACCATGTAGACACCACTACAGCTCTATCTCTATCTCCTCACCATGTAGACACCACTACAGCTCTATCTCCTCACCATGTAGACACCACTACAGCTCTATCTCTATCTCCTCACCATGTAGACACCACTACAGCTCTATCTCCTCACCATGTAGACACCACTACAGCTCTATCTCTATCTCCTCACCATGTAGACACCACTACAGCTCTATCTCCTCACCATGTAGACACCACTACAGCTCTATCTCTATCTCCTCACCATGTAGACACCACTACAGCTCTATCTCCTCACCATGTAGACACCACTACAGCTCTATCTCCTCACCATGTAGACACCACTACAGCTCTATCTCCTCACCATGTAGACACCACTACAGCTCTATCTCCTCACCATGTAGAGGCCACTACAGCTCTATCTCCTCACCATGTAGACACCACTACAGCTCTATCTCCTCACCATGTAGACACCACTACAGCTCTATCTCCTCACCGTGTAGACACCACTACAGCTCTATCTCCTCACCATGTAGACACCACTACAGCTCTATCTCTATCTCCTCACCATGTAGACACCACTACAGCTCTATCTCCTCACCATGTAGACACCACTACAACTCTATCTCTATCTCCTCACCATGTAGACACCACTACAGCTCTATCTCCTCACCATGTAGACACCACTACAGCTCTATCTCTATCTCCTCACCATGTAGACACCACTACAGCTCTATCTCCTCACCATGTAGACACCACTACAGCTCTATCTCCTCACCATGTAGACACCACTACAGCTCTATCTCCTCACCATGTAGACACCACTACAGCTCTATCTCCTCACCATGTAGAGGCCACTACAGCTCTATCTCCTCACCATGTAGACACCACTACAGCTCTATCTCTATCTCCTCACCATGTAGACACCACTACAGCACTATCTCCTCACCATGTAGACACCACTACAGCTCTATCTCTATCTCCTCACCATGTAGACACCACTACAGCTCTATCTCTATCTCCTCACCATGTAGAGACCACTACAGCTCTATCTCCTCACCATGTAGACACCACTACAGCTCTATCTCCTCACCATGTAGACACCACTACAGCTCTATCTCCTCACCATGTAGACACCACTACAGCTCTATCTCTATCTCCTCACCATGTAGACACCACTACAGCTCTATCTCCTCACCATGTAGAGGCCACTACAGCTCTATCTCCTCACCATGTAGACACCACTACAGCTCTATCTCCTCACCATGTAGAGGCCACTACAGCTCTATCTCTATCTCCTCACCATGTAGACACCACTACAGCTCTATCTCCTCACCATGTAGAGTCCACTACAGCTCTATCTCCATCTCCTCACCATGTAGACACCACTACAGCTCTATCTCCTCACCATGTAGACACCACTACAGCTCTATCTCCATCTCCTCACCATGTAGAGGCCACTACAGCTCTATCTCCTCACCATGTAGACACCACTACAGCTCTATCTCCTCACCATGTAGACACCATTACAGCTCTATCTCCTCACCATGTAGACACCACTACAGCTCTATCTCCTCACCATGTAGACACCACTACAGCTCTATCTCCTCACCATGTAGACACCACTACAGCTCTATCTCCTCACCATGTAGACACCACTACAGCTCTATCTCCTCACCATGTAGAGGCCACTACAGCTCTATCTCCTCACCATGTAGACACCACTACAGCTCTATCTCCTCACCATGTAGACACCACTACAGCTCTATCTCCTCACCATGTAGACACCACTACAGCTCTATCTCCTCACCATGTAGACACCACTACAGCTCTATCTCCTCACCATGTAGACACCACTACAGCTCTATCTCCTCACCATGTAGACACCACTACAGCTCTATCTCTATCTCCTCACCATGTAGACACCACTACAGCTCTATCTCCTCACCATGTAGACACCACTACAGCTCTATCTCTATCTCCTCACCATGTAAACACCACTACAGCTCTATCTCTATCTCCTCACCATGTAGACACCACTACAGCTCTATCTCCTCACCATGTAGACACCACTACAGCTCTATCTCTATCTCCTCACCATGTAAACACCACTACAGCTCTATCTCTATCTCCTCACCATGTAGACACCACTACAGCTCTATCTCCTCACCATGTAGAGGCCACTACAGCTCTATCTCCTCACCATGTAGACACCACTACAGCTCTATCTCCTCACCATGTAGACACCACTACAGCTCTATCTCCTCACCATGTAGACACCACTACAGCTCTATCTCCTCACCATGTAGAGGCCACTACAGCTCTATCTCCTCACCATGTAGAGGCCACTACAGCTCTATCTCCTCACCATGTAGACACCACTACAGCTCTATCTCCTCACCATGTAGACACCACTACAGCTCTATCTCCTCACCATGTAGACACCACTACAGCTCTATCTCCTCACCATGTAGAGGCCACTACAGCTCTATCTCTATCTCCTCACCATGTAGACACCACTACAGCTCTATCTCCTCACCATGTAGACACCACTACAGCTCTATCTCCATCTCCTCACCATGTAGACACCACTACAGCTCTATCTCCTCACCATGTAGACACCACTACAGCTCTATCTCTATCTCCTCACCATGTAGACACCACTACAGCTCTATCTCCTCACCATGTAGACACCACTACAGCTCTATCTCTATCTCCTCACCATGTAGACACCACTACAGCTCTATCTCCTCACCATGTAGACACCACTACAGCTCTATCTCTATCTCCTCACCATGTAGACACCACTACAGCTCTATCTCCTCACCATGTAGAGGCCACTACAGCTCTATCTCCTCACCATGTAGACACCACTACAGCTCTATCTCCTCACCATGTAGACACCACTACAGCTCTATCTCTATCTCCTCACCATGTAGACACCACTACAGCTCTATCTCCTCACCATGTAGACACCACTACAGCTCTATCTCCTCACCATGTAGACACCACTACAGCTCTATCTCCTCACCATGTAGACACCACTACAGCTCTATCTCCTCACCGTGTAGACACCACTACAGCTCTATCTCCTCACCATGTAGACACCACTACAGCTCTATCTCTATCTCCTCACCATGTAGACACCACTACAGCTCTATCTCCTCACCATGTAGACACCACTACAGCTCTATCTCTATCTCCTCACCATGTAGACACCACTACAGCTCTATCTCCTCACCATGTAGACACCACTACAGCTCTATCTCTATCTCCTCACCATGTAGACACCACTACAGCTCTATCTCCTCACCATGTAGACACCACTACAGCTCTATCTCCTCACCATGTAGACACCACTACAGCTCTATCTCCTCACCATGTAGACACCACTACAGCTCTATCTCCTCACCATGTAGAGGCCACTACAGCTCTATCTCCTCACCATGTAGACACCACTACAGCTCTATCTCTATCTCCTCACCATGTAGACACCACTACAGCACTATCTCCTCACCATGTAGACACCACTACAGCTCTATCTCTATCTCCTCACCATGTAGACACCACTACAGCTCTATCTCTATCTCCTCACCATGTAGAGACCACTACAGCTCTATCTCCTCACCATGTAGACACCACTACAGCTCTATCTCCTCACCATGTAGACACCACTACAGCTCTATCTCCTCACCATGTAGACACCACTACAGCTCTATCTCCTCACCATGTAGACACCACTACAGCTCTATCTCTATCTCCTCACCATGTAGACACCACTACAGCTCTATCTCCTCACCATGTAGAGGCCACTACAGCTCTATCTCCTCACCATGTAGACACCACTACAGCTCTATCTCCTCACCATGTAGACACCACTACAGCTCTATCTCTATCTCCTCACCATGTAGACACCACTACAGCTCTATCTCCTCACCATGTAGACACCACTACAGCTCTATCTCCATCTACTCACCGTGTAGAGGCCACTGCAGTTCCTGGTCTTCCAGTGGTGTGGCAGCAGGCAGCAGTCTGTTGAGGCGGTCTAGAGGAGGCAGCAGGTCCAGGAGGAAGCTCAGCAGAGGTCTGGCTACAGACACTGGTAGCAGCAGCAGACTGTTGATGATCTGACACAGCATACTGCCTGCCGCTGACACGTAGATCACATCTAGAACAGAGGAGACAGACAGAGGGTTAAATAAACCAGGAGCTGACACCGTAGATCACATCTAGAACAGAGGAGACAGACAGAGGGTTAAATAAACCAGGAGCTGACACCGTAGATCACATCTAGAACAGAGGAGACCGACAGAGGGTTAAATAAACCAGGAGCTGACACGTAGATCACATCTAGAACAGAGGAGACAGACAGAGGGTTAAATAAACCAGGAGCTGACACCGTAGATCACATCTAGAACAGAGGAGACAGACAGAGGGTTAAATAAACCAGGAGCTGACACCGTAGATCACATCTAGAACAGAGGAGACAGACAGAGGGTTAAATAAACCAGGAGCTGACACGTAGATCACATCTAGAACAGAGGAGACAGACAGAGGGTTAAATAAACCAGGAGCTGACACCGTAGATCACATCTAGAACAGAGGAGACAGACAGAGGGTTAAATAAACCAGGAGCTGACACCGTAGATCACATCTAGAACAGAGGAGACAGACAGACAGAGGGTTAAATAAACCAGGAGCTGACACCGTAGATCACATCTAGAACAGAGGAGACAGACAGAGGGTTAAATAAACCAGGAGCTGACACCGTAGATCACATCTAGAACAGAGGAGACAGACAGACAGAGGGTTAAATAAACCAGGAGCTGACACGTAGATCACATCTAGAACAGAGGAGACACTATTTTAGTAGTTCTTCAAAGTAAATAAGGCATACTTTAATGACTGCTGAATACCAACTATCAGTCACTTAGATCATGTATTTTCATGTTCGTGAAGCAGCTGCTTTCTATCCCACTACATCGCTCCGCACAGACCGGACAAGTTTAAGCGGGCACGCAATGCATTATGGTCATTGTAGTTAATTACCACATTTTCTGCGCTAAACCACATCGCACAGTTCAGGCTTGATCCGATTTCTCTCTACACAAACTGCACATTGAGCTCACAGAAAAAAAACCTGAACGAAATGGAATTCAAATAATTGAACCGACTACCGGTCAATTAGTTGTTTAAACCAATAATAACCAAAATATCAGTGAATCCCTCAGCACTACGTGATATAAAGTGGATGTTAGAAGACTGCTAAATGCTGAGTGCAATGAATGATGGGCGTCATCTCTTGGCACTGAATAAAATGTTTGAAATGTCTCTCTATGAGAGAGGGAGAGAGAGAAAGAGAGCGAGAGAGAGAGAGAGAGAGAGAGAGAGAGAGAGAGAGAGAGAGAGAGAGAGAGAGAGAGAGAGAGAGAGAGAGAGAGAGAGAGAGAGAGAGAGAGAGGGAGAGAGAGAGAGAGAGAGAGAGAGAAAGAGAGCGAGAGAGCGAGAGAGCGAGAGAGAGCGAGAGAGACAGACAGAGACAGACACAGTGATCCAGTAGTAGTCATAATAACCTCGTAGTTTCTCTCTGACGCTGCCGTTCCAGGAGCTCTCCCGGAGCAGGGTGGCAGAGCGGGAGAAGATGTCCGTAGCGTGAGGCAGCAGCAGCTGAAGGTGCTTGTGGAGCAGAGCCACACTGCTAGAGTTCTGGGAGATATTATAAAGACAGGAAGTATCAGACAAACTGTTACTGCTGCTCGAGTTGTGTTACACAAACACATGTAAGCGTCATTCATTCATAAAAAAAAACTCTAATCTATTGCATAAAAGGTCTGCTTTGTCAAGCTTGAGCGAGTTATGTGAATGGGACTGTGATCGTCACAATATAGAACATCTGAGAAAATGTGTGTGTGTCCTCTCCATTGTGTGTGTGTGTGTGTGTGTGTGTGTGTGTGTGTGTGTGTGTGTGTGTGTGTGTGTGTGTGTGTGTGTGTGTGTGTGTGTGTGTGTGTGTGTGTGTGTGTGAGTGTGTGCGTGCGTGCGTGCGTGCGCGTGTGTATGCATGCATGCATGCCAGTGTGTGTGAGTGTGTGTGTGCGTGCGTGCGTGTGTATGCATGCCAGTGTGTGTGTCCTCTCCATTGTGTGTGTGTGCGTGCGTGCGTGCGTGTGTGTGTGTGTGTGTGTGTGTGTGTGTGTGTATGCATGCATGCCAGTGTGTGTGAGTGTCAGTGGAAGCTGCTGAGGGGAGGACGGCTCCTGATAATGGCTGGAACGGAGTAAATGGAATGGTACCATTCCACATGAAAACCAGGTGTTTGATGCCATTCCATTCACGCCGTTCCAGCCATTACTATGAGCCGTCCTCCCCTCAGCAGTGTCCCTTCCCTGCGTACCTCGGTGACACAGTTGATGTGGCAGTACGCCAGCAGTTGTTTCTGTAGGGAGCAGAGCAGCTCGTGGAGGTGGGCCGGCTGACTGCTGTCTGATGACGATGTTCCCTGGAGAAGCTTGTCACTGTTCTTCTCTAACTCCCCAAACGCTTGGTCCTGCACACACACACAGAGGCACGCACACACACACACACACACACACACACACACAAACACACAGAGACACACAAACACAGAGGCACGCACACACACACACACACACAGAGGCACACACACACACACACACACAGACACACACACACACACAGACACAGACACACAAACGCAGAGGCACGCACACACACACAAACACACAGACACAAACACACGTACACACAGACACACAATGAATATCCAGGCAACAAGAGAGAGAAGCACAGAAAACAGTCTAGTCATTATCTGCTGCTTAATAACACCCAGGAGACAGACTCACAGGGTAACAGCCACATCTGCAGCTAGATGAATGAGCTCTGCCTAGCCTGTCTCTGCAGGTGGAGAAGAGAGGTAGTGGACACATGGTTTATGATCAATAAAAACACCATCTTAGGAGAGGAGTCAGTGCAATGATGAACGTTAGGATGTGTCCCAAATAGCACCCTATTCCCTATATAGCGCACTACTTTTGACCAGAGCAGTGCACTAAACAGGGAGTAGGGTGCCATTTGGTCTGCACCCAGGAAAAACAATCTGCTACAATAATAACATGGATCAGCCAGGATGAGTCACACACTGTTACTGAGGAGAGAGGAGACTGTGTTACTGCCAGCTGAGCTCTAATGGGAGAGGAGAGGAGAGAGGAGGAGACTGTGTTACTGCCAGCTGAGCTCTAATGGGAGAGGAGAGGAGAGAGGAGGAGACTGTGTTACTGCCAGCTGAGCTCTAATGGGAGAGGAGAGAGGAGGAGACTGTGTTACTGCCAGCTGAGCTCTAATGGGAGAGGAGAGGAGAGGAGGAGACTGTGTTACTGCCAGCTGAGCTCTAATGGGAGAGGAGGAGAGGAGGAGACTGTGTTACTGCCAGCTGAGCTCTAATGGGAGAGGAGAGGAGAGAGGAGGAGACTGTGTTACTGCCAGCTGAGCTCTAATGGGAGAGGAGAGGAGAGAGGAGGAGACTGTGTTACTGCCAGCTGAGCTCTAATGGGAGAGGAGAGGAGAGAGGAGGAGACTGTGTTACTGCCAGCTGAGCTCTAATGGGAGAGGAGGAGAGGAGGAGACTTTGTTACTGCCAGCTGAGCTCTGATGGGAGAGGAGAGGAGAGAGGAGGAGACTTTGTTACTGCCAGCTGAGCTCTAATGGGAGAGGAGAGGAGAGAGGAGGAGACTGTGTTACTGCCAGCTGAGCTCTAATGGGAGAGGAGAGGAGAGAGGAGGAGACTGTGTTACTGCCAGCTGAGCTCTAATGGGAGAGGAGAGGAGAGAGGAGGAGACTGTGTTACTGCCAGCTGAGCTCTAATGGGAGAGGAGAGGAGAGAGGAGGAGACTGTGTTACTGCCAGCTGAGCACTAATGGGAGAGGGGCGGAGGAGAGGAGGAGACTGTGTTACTGCCAGCTGAGCTCTAATGGGAGAGGAGATAGGAGAGGAGGAGACTGTGTTACTGCCAGCTGAGCTCTAATGGGAGAGGAGGAGACTGTGTTACTGCCAGCTGAGCTCTAATGGGAGAGGAGAGGAGAGGAGAGGAGGAGACTGTGTTACTGCCAGCTGAGCTCTAATGGGAGAGGAGAGGAGAGAGGAGGAGACTGTGTTACTGCCAGCTGAGCTCTAATGGGAGAGGAGAGGAGAGAGGAGGAGACTGTGTTACTGCCAGCTGAGCTCTAATGGGAGAGGAGAGAGGAGGAGACTGTGTTACTGCCAGCTGAGCTCTAATGGGAGAGGAGAGGAGAGAGGAGGAGACTGTATTACTGCCAGCTGAGCTCTAATGGGAGAGGAGAGGAGAGAGGAGGAGACTGTGTTACTGCCAGCTGAGCTCTAATGGGAGAGGAGAGGAGCAAGGAGGAGACTGTATTACTGCCAGCTGAGCTCTAATGGGAGAGGAGAGGAGAGAGGAGGAGACTGTGTTACTGCCAGCTGAGCTCTAATGGGAGAGGAGAGGAGAGAGGAGGAGACTGTATTACTGCCAGCTGAGCTCTAATGGGAGAGGAGAGAGGAGGAGACTGTGTTACTGCCAGCTGAGCTCTAATGGGAGAGGAGAGAGGAGGAGACTGTGTTACTGCCAGCTGAGCTCTAATAGGAGAGGAGGAGACTGTGTTACTGCCAGCTGAGCTCTAATGGGAGAGG
Source organism: Coregonus lavaretus (assembly GCF_964263955.1). NCBI lineage: Eukaryota > Metazoa > Chordata > Actinopteri > Salmoniformes > Salmonidae > Coregonus > Coregonus lavaretus. The sequence continues at coordinate 252,150 of NW_028165262.1, forward strand.
AGAGGAGGAGACTGTGTTACTGCCAGCTGAGCTCTAATGGGAGAGGAGAGAGGAGGAGACTGTGTTACTGCCAGCTGAGCTCTAATGGGAGAGGAGAGGAGAGAGGAGGAGACTGTGTTACTGCCAGCTGAGCTCTAATGGGAGAGGAGGAGACTGTGTTACTGCCAGCTGAGCTCTAATGGGAGAGGAGAGGAGAGAGGAGGAGACTGTGTTACTGCCAGCTGAGCTCTAATGGGAGAGGAGAGAGGAGGATACTGTGTTACTGCCAGCTGAGCTCTAATGGGAGAGGAGAGGAGAGAGGAGGAGACTGTGTTACTGCCAGCTGAGCTCTAATGGGAGAGAGGAGAGGAGGAGACTGTGTTACTGCCAGCTGAGCTCTAATGGGAGAGGAGAGGAGAGAGGAGGAGACTGTGTTACTGCCAGCTGAGCTCTAATGGGAGAGGAGAGGAGAGAGGAGGAGACTGTGTTACTGCCAGCTGAGCTCTAATGGGAGAGGAGAGGGGAGAGGAGGAGACTGTGTTACTGCCAGCTGAGCTCTAATGGGAGAGGAGAGGAGCGAGGAGGAGACTGTGTTACTGCCAGCTGAGCTCTAATGGGAGAGGAGAGAGGAGGAGACTGTGTTACTGCCAGCTGAGCTCTAATGGGAGAGGAGAGGAGAGAGGAGGAGACTGTGTTACTGCCAGCTGAGCTCTAATGGGAGAGGAGAGGAGCAAGGAGGAGACTGTGTTACTGCCAGCTGAGCTCTAATGGGAGAGGAGAGAGGAGGAGACTGTGTTACTGCCAGCTGAGCTCTAATGGGAGAGGAGAGGAGAGAGGAGGAGACTGTGTTACTGCCAGCTGAGCTCTAATGGGAGAGGAGAGGAGCAAGGAGGAGACTGTGTTACTGCCAGCTGAGCTCTAATGGGAGAGGAGAGGAGCAAGGAGGAGACTGTATTACTGCCAGCTGAGCTCTAATGGGAGAGGAGAGGAGAGAGGAGGAGACTGTGTTACTGCCAGCTGAGCTCTAATGGGAGAGGAGAGGAGAGAGGAGGAGACTGTATTACTGCCAGCTGAGCTCTAATGGGAGAGGAGAGGAGAGAGGAGACTGTGTTACTGCCAGCTGAGCTCTAATGGGAGAGGAGAGGAGAGAGGAGGAGACTGTATTACTGCCAGCTTAGCTCTAATGGGAGAGGAGAGGAGAGAGGAGGAGACTGTGTTACTGCCAGCTGAGCTCTAATAGGAGAGGAGGAGACTGTGTTACTGCCAGCTGAGCTCTAATGGGAGAGGAGAGGAGGAGACTGTGTTACTGCCAGCTGACTCTAATGGGAGAGGAGAGGAGAGAGGAGGAGACTGTGTTACTGCCAGCTGAGCTCTAATGGGAGAGGAGAGAGGAGGAGACTGTGTTACTGCCAGCTGAGCTCTAATGGGAGAGGAGGAGACTGTGTTACTGCCAGCTGAGCTCTAATGGGAGAGGAGAGGAGAGAGGAGGAGACTGTGTTACTGCCAGCTGAGCTCTAATGGGAGAGGAGAGGAGAGAGGAGGAGACTGTGTTACTGCCAGCTGAGCTCTAATGGGAGAGGAGAGGAGAGAGGAGGAGACTGTGTTACTGCCAGCTGTACTCTAATGGGAGAGGAGAGGAGCAAGGAGGAGACTGTATTACTGCCAGCTGAGCTCTAATGGGAGAGGAGAGGAGAGAGGAGGAGACTGTGTTACTGCCAGCTGAGCTCTAATGGGAGAGGAGAGGAGAGAGGAGGAGACTGTATTACTGCCAGCTGAGCTCTAATGGGAGAGGAGAGGAGAGAGGAGGCGACTGTGTTACTGCCAGCTGAGCTCTAATGGGAGAGGAGAGGAGAGAGGAGGCGACTGTGTTACTGCCAGCTGAGCTCTAATAGGAGAGGAGGAGACTGTGTTACTGCCAGCTGAGCTCTAATGGGAGAGGAGAGAGGAGACTGTGTTACTGCCAGCTGAGCTCTAATGGGAGAGGAGAGGAGAGAGGAGGAGACTGTGTTACTGCCAGCTGAGCTCTAATGGGAGAGGAGAGGAGGAGACTGTGTTACTGCCAGCTGAGCTCTAATGGGAGAGGAGGAGACTGTGTTACTGCCAGCTGAGCTCTAATGGGAGAGGAGAGGAGAGAGGAGGAGACTGTGTTACTGCCAGCTGAGCTCTAATGGGAGAGGAGAGAGGAGGAGACTGTGTTACTGCCAGCTGAGCTCTAATGGGAGAGGAGAGGAGAGAGGAGGAGACTGTGTTACTGCCAGCTGAGCTCTAATGGGAGAGAGGAGAGGAGGAGACTGTGTTACTGCCAGCTGAGCTCTAATGGGAGAGGAGAGGAGAGAGGAGGAGACTGTGTTACTGCCAGCTGAGCTCTAATGGGAGAGGAGAGGAGAGAGGAGGAGACTGTGTTACTGCCAGCTGAGCTCTAATGGGAGAGGAGAGGAGAGAGGAGGAGACTGTGTTACTGCCAGCTGAGCTCTAATGGGAGAGGAGAGGGGAGAGGAGGAGACTGTGTTACTGCCAGCTGAGCTCTAATGGGAGAGGAGAGGAGCGAGGAGGAGACTGTGTTACTGCCAGCTGAGCTCTAATGGGAGAGGAGAGAGGAGGAGACTGTGTTACTGCCAGCTGAGCTCTAATGGGAGAGGAGAGGAGAGAGGAGGAGACTGTGTTACTGCCAGCTGAGCTCTAATGGGAGAGGAGAGGAGAGAGGAGGAGACTGTGTTACTGCCAGCTGAGCTCTAATGGGAGAGGAGAGGAGCAAGGAGGAGACTGTATTACTGCCAGCTGAGCTCTAATGGGAGAGGAGAGGAGAGAGGAGGATACTGTGTTACTGCCAGCTGAGCTCTAATGGGAGAGGAGAGGAGAGAGGAGGAGACTGTATTACTGCCAGCTGAGCTCTAATGGGAGAGGAGAGGAGGAGACTGTGTTACTGCCAGCTGAGCTCTAATAGGAGAGGAGGAGACTGTGTTACTGCCAGCTGAGCTCTAATGGGAGAGGAGAGAGGAGACTGTGTTACTGCCAGCTGAGCTCTAATGGGAGAGGAGAGGAGAGAGGAGGAGACTGTGTTACTGCCAGCTGAGCTCTAATGGGAGAGGAGAGAGGAGGAGACTGTGTTACTGCCAGCTGAGCTCTAATGGGAGAGGAGAGGAGAGAGGAGGAGACTGTGTTACTGCCAGCTGAGCTCTAATGGGAGAGAGGAGAGGAGGAGACTGTGTTACTGCCAGCTGAGCTCTAATGGGAGAGGAGAGGAGAGAGGAGGAGACTGTGTTACTGCCAGCTGAGCTCTAATGGGAGAGGAGAGGAGAGAGGAGGAGACTGTGTTACTGCCAGCTGAGCTCTAATGGGAGAGGAGAGGGGAGAGGAGGAGACTGTGTTACTGCCAGCTGAGCTCTAATGGGAGAGGAGAGGAGCGAGGAGGAGACTGTGTTACTGCCAGCTGAGCTCTAATGGGAGAGGAGAGAGGAGGAGACTGTGTTACTGCCAGCTGAGCTCTAATGGGAGAGGAGAGGAGAGAGGAGGAGACTGTGTTACTGCCAGCTGAGCTCTAATGGGAGAGGAGAGGAGCAAGGAGGAGACTGTGTTACTGCCAGCTGAGCTCTAATGGGAGAGGAGAGAGGAGGAGACTGTGTTACTGCCAGCTGAGCTCTAATGGGAGAGGAGAGGAGAGAGGAGGAGACTGTGTTACTGCCAGCTGAGCTCTAATGGGAGAGGAGAGGAGCAAGGAGGAGACTGTGTTACTGCCAGCTGAGCTCTAATGGGAGAGGAGAGGAGCAAGGAGGAGACTGTATTACTGCCAGCTGAGCTCTAATGGGAGAGGAGAGGAGAGAGGAGGAGACTGTGTTACTGCCAGCTGAGCTCTAATGGAAGAGGAGAGGAGAGAGGAGGAGACTGTATTACTGCCAGCTGAGCTCTAATGGGAGAGGAGAGGAGAGAGGAGACTGTGTTACTGCCAGCTGAGCTCTAATGGGAGAGGAGAGGAGAGAGGAGGAGACTGTATTACTGCCAGCTTAGCTCTAATGGGAGAGGAGAGGAGAGAGGAGGAGACTGTGTTACTGCCAGCTGAGCTCTAATAGGAGAGGAGGAGACTGTGTTACTGCCAGCTGAGCTCTAATGGGAGAGGAGAGGAGGAGACTGTGTTACTGTCAGCTGACTCTAATGGGAGAGGAGAGGAGAGAGGAGGAGACTGTGTTACTGCCAGCTGAGCTCTAATGGGAGAGGAGAGAGGAGGAGACTGTGTTACTGCCAGCTGAGCTCTAATGGGAGAGGAGGAGACTGTGTTACTGCCAGCTGAGCTCTAATGGGAGAGGAGAGGAGAGAGGAGGAGACTGTGTTACTGCCAGCTGAGCTCTAATGGGAGAGGAGAGGAGAGAGGAGGAGACTGTGTTACTGCCAGCTGAGCTCTAATGGGAGAGGAGAGGAGAGAGGAGGAGACTGTGTTACTGCCAGCTGTACTCTAATGGGAGAGGAGAGGAGCAAGGAGGAGACTGTATTACTGCCAGCTGAGCTCTAATGGGAGAGGAGAGGAGAGAGGAGGAGACTGTGTTACTGCCAGCTGAGCTCTAATGGGAGAGGAGAGGAGAGAGGAGGAGACTGTATTACTGCCAGCTGAGCTCTAATGGGAGAGGAGAGGAGAGAGGAGGCGACTGTGTTACTGCCAGCTGAGCTCTAATAGGAGAGGAGGAGACTGTGTTACTGCCAGCTGAGCTCTAATGGGAGAGGAGAGAGGAGACTGTGTTACTGCCAGCTGAGCTCTAATGGGAGAGGAGAGGAGAGAGGAGGAGACTGTGTTACTGCCAGCTGAGCTCTAATGGGAGAGGAGAGAGGAGGAGACTGTGTTACTGCCAGCTGAGCTCTAATGGGAGAGGAGGAGACTGTGTTACTGCCAGCTGAGCTCTAATGGGAGAGGAGAGGAGAGAGGAGGAGACTGTGTTACTGCCAGCTGAGCTCTAATGGGAGAGGAGAGAGGAGGAGACTGTGTTACTGCCAGCTGAGCTCTAATGGGAGAGGAGAGGAGAGAGGAGGAGACTGTGTTACTGCCAGCTGAGCTCTAATGGGAGAGAGGAGAGGAGGAGACTGTGTTACTGCCAGCTGAGCTCTAATGGGAGAGGAGAGGAGAGAGGAGGAGACTGTGTTACTGCCAGCTGAGCTCTAATGGGAGAGGAGAGGAGAGAGGAGGAGACTGTGTTACTGCCAGCTGAGCTCTAATGGGAGAGGAGAGGAGAGAGGAGGAGACTGTGTTACTGCCAGCTGAGCTCTAATGGGAGAGGAGAGGAGAGAGGAGGAGACTGTGTTACTGCCAGCTGAGCTCTAATGGGAGAGGAGAGGAGAGAGGAGGAGACTGTGTTACTGCCAGCTGAGCTCTAATGGGAGAGGAGAGAGGAGGAGACTGTGTTACTGCCAGCTGAGCTCTAATGGGAGAGGAGAGGAGAGAGGAGGAGACTGTGTTACTGCCAGCTGAGCTCTAATGGGAGAGGAGAGGAGAGAGGAGGAGACTGTGTTACTGCCAGCTGAGCTCTAATGGGAGAGGAGAGGAGCAAGGAGGAGACTGTATTACTGCCAGCTGAGCTCTAATGGGAGAGGAGAGGAGAGAGGAGGATACTGTGTTACTGCCAGCTGAGCTCTAATGGGAGAGGAGAGGAGAGAGGAGGAGACTGTATTACTGCCAGCTGAGCTCTAATGGGAGAGGAGAGGAGGAGACTGTGTTACTGCCAGCTGAGCTCTAATAGGAGAGGAGGAGACTGTGTTACTGCCAGCTGAGCTCTAATGGGAGAGGAGAGAGGAGACTGTGTTACTGCCAGCTGAGCTCTAATGGGAGAGGAGAGGAGAGAGGAGGAGACTGTGTTACTGCCAGCTGAGCTCTAATGGGAGAGGAGAGGAGGAGACTGTGTTACTGCCAGCTGAGCTCTAATGGGAGAGGAGGAGACTGTGTTACTGCCAGCTGAGCTCTAATGGGAGAGGAGAGGAGAGAGGAGGAGACTGTGTTACTGCCAGCTGAGCTCTAATGGGAGAGGAGAGAAGAGGAGACTGTGTTACTGCCAGCTGAGTTCTAATGGGAGAGGAGAGGAGAGAGGAGGAGACTGTGTTACTGCCAGCTGAGCTCTAATGGGAGAGAGGAGAGGAGGAGACTGTGTTACTGCCAGCTGAGCTCTAATGGGAGAGGAGAGGAGAGAGGAGGAGACTGTGTTACTGCCAGCTGAGCTCTAATGGGAGAGGAGAGGAGAGAGGAGGAGACTGTGTTACTGCCAGCTGAGCTCTAATGGGAGAGGAGAGGAGAGAGGAGGAGACTGTGTTACTGCCAGCTGAGCTCTAATGGGAGAGGAGAGGGGAGAGGAGGAGACTGTGTTACTGCCAGCTGAGCTCTAATGGGAGAGGAGAGGAGAGAGGAGGAGACTGTGTTACTGCCAGCTGAGCTCTAATGGGAGAGGAGAGAGGAGGAGACTGTGTTACTGCCAGCTGAGCTCTAATGGGAGAGGAGAGGAGAGAGGAGGAGACTGTGTTACTGCCAGCTGAGCTCTAATGGGAGAGGAGAGGAGCAAGGAGGAGACTGTGTTACTGCCAGCTGAGCTCTAATGGGAGAGGAGAGAGGAGGAGACTGTGTTACTGCCAGCTGAGCTCTAATGGGAGAGGAGAGAGGAGGAGACTGTGTTACTGCCAGCTGAGCTCTAATGGGAGAGGAGAGGAGCAAGGAGGAGACTGTGTTACTGCCAGCTGAGCTCTAATGGGAGAGGAGAGGAGCAAGGAGGAGACTGTATTACTGCCAGCTGAGCTCTAATGGGAGAGGAGAGGAGAGAGGAGGAGACTGTGTTACTGCCAGCTGTACTCTAATGGGAGAGGAGAGGAGCAAGGAGGAGACTGTATTACTGCCAGCTGAGCTCTAATGGGAGAGGAGAGGAGAGAGGAGGAGACTGTGTTACTGCCAGCTGAGCTCTAATGGGAGAGGAGAGGAGAGAGGAGGAGACTGTATTACTGCCAGCTGAGCTCTAATGGGAGAGGAGAGGAGAGGAGAGAGGAGGCGACTGTGTTACTGCCAGCTGAGCTCTAATAGGAGAGGAGGAGACTGTGTTACTGCCAGCTGAGCTCTAATGGGAGAGGAGAGAGGAGACTGTGTTACTGCCAGCTGAGCTCTAATGGGAGAGGAGAGGAGAGAGGAGGAGACTGTGTTACTGCCAGCTGAGCTCTAATGGGAGAGGAGAGAGGAGGAGACTGTGTTACTGCCAGCTGAGCTCTAATGGGAGAGGAGGAGACTGTGTTACTGCCAGCTGAGCTCTAATGGGAGAGGAGAGGAGAGAGGAGGAGACTGTGTTACTGCCAGCTGAGCTCTAATGGGAGAGGAGAGAGGAGGAGACTGTGTTACTGCCAGCTGAGCTCTAATGGGAGAGGAGAGGAGAGAGGAGGAGACTGTGTTACTGCCAGCTGAGCTCTAATGGGAGAGAGGAGAGGAGGAGACTGTGTTACTGCCAGCTGAGCTCTAATGGGAGAGGAGAGGAGAGAGGAGGAGACTGTGTTACTGCCAGCTGAGCTCTAATGGGAGAGGAGAGGAGAGAGGAGGAGACTGTGTTACTGCCAGCTGAGCTCTAATGGGAGAGGAGAGGAGAGAGGAGGAGACTGTGTTACTGCCAGCTGAGCTATAATGGGAGAGGAGAGGGGAGAGGAGGAGACTGTGTTACTGCCAGCTGAGCTCTAATGGGAGAGGAGAGGAGCGAGGAGGAGACTGTGTTACTGCCAGCTGAGCTCTAATGGGAGAGGAGAGAGGAGGAGACTGTGTTACTGCCAGCTGAGCTCTAATGGGAGAGGAGAGGAGAGAGGAGGAGACTGTGTTACTGCCAGCTGAGCTCTAATGGGAGAGGAGAGGAGAGAGGAGGAGACTGTGTTACTGCCAGCTGAGCTCTAATGGGAGAGGAGAGGAGCAAGGAGGAGACTGTATTACTGCCAGCTGAGCTCTAATGGGAGAGGAGAGGAGAGAGGAGGATACTGTGTTACTGCCAGCTGAGCTCTAATGGGAGAGGAGAGGAGAGAGGAGGAGACTGTATTACTGCCAGCTGAGCTCTAATGGGAGAGGAGAGGAGGAGACTGTGTTACTGCCAGCTGAGCTCTAATAGGAGAGGAGGAGACTGTGTTACTGCCAGCTGAGCTCTAATGGGAGAGGAGAGAGGAGACTGTGTTACTGCCAGCTGAGCTCTAATGGGAGAGGAGAGGAGAGAGGAGGAGACTGTGTTACTGCCAGCTGAGCTCTAATGGGAGAGGAGAGGAGGAGACTGTGTTACTGCCAGCTGAGCTCTAATGGGAGAGGAGGATACTGTGTTACTGCCAGCTGAGCTCTAATGGGAGAGGAGAGGAGAGAGGAGGAGACTGTGTTACTGCCAGCTGAGCTCTAATGGGAGAGGAGAGAAGAGGAGACTGTGTTACTGCCAGCTGAGTTCTAATGGGAGAGGAGAGGAGAGAGGAGGAGACTGTGTTACTGCCAGCTGAGCTCTAATGGGAGAGAGGAGAGGAGGAGACTGTGTTACTGCCAGCTGAGCTCTAATGGGAGAGGAGAGGAGAGAGGAGGAGACTGTGTTACTGCCAGCTGAGCTCTAATGGGAGAGGAGAGGAGAGAGGAGGAGACTGTGTTACTGCCAGCTGAGCTCTAATGGGAGAGGAGAGGAGAGAGGAGGAGACTGTGTTACTGCCAGCTGAGCTCTAATGGGAGAGGAGAGGGGAGAGGAGGAGACTGTGTTACTGCCAGCTGAGCTCTAATGGGAGAGGAGAGGAGAGAGGAGGAGACTGTGTTACTGCCAGCTGAGCTCTAATGGGAGAGGAGAGAGGAGGAGACTGTGTTACTGCCAGCTGAGCTCTAATGGGAGAGGAGAGGAGAGAGGAGGAGACTGTGTTACTGCCAGCTGAGCTCTAATGGGAGAGGAGAGGAGAGAGGAGGAGACTGTATTACTGCCAGATGAGCTCTAATGGGAGAGGAGAGGAGAGAGGAGGAGACTGTGTTACTGCCAGCTGAGCTCTAATGGGAGAGGAGAGGAGAGAGGAGGAGACTGTATTACTGCCAGCTGAGCTCTAATGGGAGAGGAGAGGAGAGAGGAGGAGACTGTGTTACTGCCAGCTGAGCTCTAATGGGAGAGGAGAGGAGAGAGGAGGAGACTGTATTACTGCCAGCTGAGCTCTAATGGGAGAGGAGAGGAGAGAGGAGGAGACTGTGTTACTGCCAGCTGAGCTCTAATAGGAGAGGAGGAGACTGTGTTACTGCCAGCTGAGCTCTAATGGGAGAGGAGAGGAGGAGACTGTGTTACTGCCAGCTGAGCTCTAATGGGAGAGGAGAGGAGAGAGGAGGAGACTGTGTTACTGCCAGCTGAGCTCTAATGGGAGAGGAGAGAGGAGGAGACTGTGTTACTGCCAGCTGAGCTCTAATGGGAGAGGAGGAGACTGTGTTACTGCCAGCTGAGCTCTAATGGGAGAGGAGAGGAGAGAGGAGGAGACTGTGTTACTGCCAGCTGAGCTCTAATGGGAGAGGAGAGAGGAGGAGACTGTGTTACTGCCAGCTGAGCTCTAATGGGAGAGGAGAGGAGAGAGGAGGAGACTGTGTTACTGCCAGCTGAGCTCTAATGGGAGAGAGGAGAGGAGGAGACTGTGTTACTGCCAGCTGAGCTCTAATGGGAGAGGAGAGGAGAGAGGAGGAGACTGTGTTACTGCCAGCTGAGCTCTAATGGGAGAGGAGAGGAGAGAGGAGGAGACTGTGTTACTGCCAGCTGAGCTCTAATGGGAGAGGAGAGGAGAGAGGAGGAGACTGTGTTACTGCCAGCTGAGCTCTAATGGGAGAGGAGAGAGGAGGAGACTGTGTTACTGCCAGCTGAGCTCTAATGGGAGAGGAGAGGAGAGAGGAGGAGACTGTGTTACTGCCAGCTGAGCTCTAATGGGAGAGGAGAGGAGAGGAGGAGACTGTGTTACTGCCAGCTGAGCTCTAATGGGAGAGGAGAGGAGAGGAGGAGACTGTGTTACTGCCAGCTGAGCTCTAATGGGAGAGGAGAGGAGAGAGGAGGAGACTGTGTTACTGCCAGCTGAGCTCTAATGGGAGAGGAGAGGAGGAGACTGTGTTACTGCCAGCTGAGCTCTAATGGGAGAGGAGAGGAGAGGAGGAGACTGTGTTACTGCCAGCTGAGCTCTAATGGGAGAGGAGAGGAGAGAGGAGGAGACTGTGTTACTGCCAGCTGAGCTCTAATGGGAGAGGAGGAGAGGAGGAGACTGTGTTACTGCCAGCTGAGCTCTAATGGGAGAGGAGAGGAGAGAGGAGGAGACTGTGTTACTGCCAGCTGAGCTCTAATGGGAGAGGAGAGAGGAGAGGAGGAGACTGTGTTACTGCCAGCTGAGCTCTAATGGGAGAGGAGAGAGGAGGAGACTGTGTTACTGCCAGCTGAGCTCTAATGGGAGAGGAGAGGAGAGGAGGAGACTGTGTTACTGCCAGCTGAGCTCTAATGGGAGAGGAGAGGAGAGGAGGAGACTGTGTTACTGCCAGCTGAGCTCTAATGGGAGAGGAGAGGAGAGGAGAGGAGAGACTGTGTTACTGCCAGCTGAGCTCTAATGGGAGAGGAGAGGAGAGAGGAGGAGACTGTGTTACTGCCAGCTGAGCTCTAATGGGAGAGGAGAGGAGAGGAGGAGACTGTGTTACTGCCAGCTGAGCTCTAATGGGAGAGGAGAGGAGAGAGGAGGAGACTGTGTTACTGCCAGCTGAGCTCTAATGGGAGAGGAGAGGAGAGAGGAGGAGACTGTGTTACTGCCAGCTGAGCTCTAATGGGAGAGGAGGAGACTGTGTTACTGCCAGCTGAGCTCTAATGGGAGAGGAGAGGAGAGAGGAGGAGACTGTGTTACTGCCAGCTGAGCTCTAATGGGAGAGGAGAGGAGAGGAGGAGACTGTGTTACTGCCAGCTGAGCTCTAATGGGAGAGGAGAGGAGAGAGGAGGAGACTGTGTTACTGCCAGCTGAGCTCTAATGGGAGAGGAGAGGAGAGAGGAGAGGGTGACAGTCTCACTATGCAGTACGACAAGGTAAAACAGCAGAGCAACAGGATGTTTTTTGCATGGTTTTAAAGACAGGATGTTTTACTTGCCCAGAGCTGTTTCAGGAGACATAACAGCGTTAGGAGAGGAGACCGTTTTTCATCTAGGCTATCAATATTATTGGAAACAGTCTATTCAGTGTTCAATGGTTTAATTACTCTATTACCGCTGTAAACCCTATTTCAGATATAGTCATATTTTTACATTTACATTTTAAGTCATTTAGCAGACGCTCTTATCCAGAGCGACTTACAGGAGCAATTAGGGTTAAGTGCCTTGCTCAAGGGCACATCGACAGATTTTTCACCTAGTCGGCTCAGGGATTAGAACCAGCGACCTTTCGGTTACTGGCACAACGCTCTTACCCACTAAGCTACCTGCCACCCTAGTCATAGACTGGAAGACTCCCAAGAACAGCGGTGCAGGGTTTGTTCTCCATCCATTCCCTACCTTCAATCCTGAAGCAACATAACATAACTATATACTCTCATAACATAACTATATACTCTCTATGAGATAGAATGATCTGGAACAACCATGCTGCCTCTCTCCTCACCGTGTAGAAGCCCAGGTTCCTGAGCAGGGTCTTCATTAGGATCTCGGCCAGGTGTGTGTCAGGGTTGGTGCCGGGGGCTCCGTAGGGGGGGTCCAGGCTGCAGGAGGAGGCGGAGGAGGAGGCGGCCAGGGCCTCGGGGGCGTCAGGGGGACTGCTGAACCCCAGGAGGGACGCTACATGGGTGTGGTCTTGGAGCGAAGTCAGAATGATGTCCAGCTGCATCCTCTGGAAACACAGGGTCAGAGATGAGGGGTTAGAGGTCAGGGACAGGGACAGGATGTGGCTAAAGAGAGATACACAGAGGTCAGCTATCTATCTATCTATGGCAGCATTTTCACCAAACGTGCACTTAGTTTCATTTGACCTGTTTTCTATTGAAATGTTTTTGTATATATCCATAAAAATTATGCTGATTCATGATTTCGACTGGCTGAGAAAAGCTGCCTGCCTGTCTGTCTCGTCCCGACTCCTGACACGTTCATTACTATGGGACAGCTGGAGATCGATTTCAATAGTGAAACAATGTTGCAAATGTCGGAGTGACAGACAGCAAGGTTTATACAAATCTCCGCTGTTGAAAACTAAATGTTAGTCTAAACGAAATGTGAGATAATGTCTAGATGCTTTTTATAGTGGCAATCAAGTTTATAAATTGCCTGGCAGGGTTGATGAGACAGTGGATTGGGCAGTCAGATGGAACAGAGTAAATAGGCATTTTAACGTCATAGATTTAGCCGGTGGTAACTTGTGGAATAGACACCGGCTGGAATGCGCTTTTAACCAATCAGCACTCAGGATTAGACACACCTGTTGTATATCAGACCGTATACCACGGGTATGACACAACATTACATTTTACTGCTCTAATTACGTTGGTAACCAGTTTATAATAGCAATAAGACACCTCAGGGGTTTGTGATATATGGTCAATATACCACAGCTAAGGGCTGTATCCAGACACTCCGTGTTGCGTCGTGTTTAAGAACAGCCCATAGCCGTGGTATATTGGCCATATACCACACCCCCTCGGGCCTTATTGCTTAATTAGAACTAGGGCCTTATTGATATAGTCACAGGTAAATGGCGTTGTTCGGCCCGACGTGCAATACACCTATGGACTATACCTGTCCTTTAGACAGACTCTCCCAGCGGTCAGGGCCCTGGGGCAGCAGGGAGTGAAGAAGCTCCATCCTCTCTCTCAGAGGAGGTAACAGCATAGTGGCCCCCACAGACAGAGTCTCGATCACAGCCTGGAGAAAACAGGGAGATGGGTCAACACAACAGAGACAGTGTTACAGCCAGACAACACAGAGACACAGAGACACAGTGTTACAGCCAGACAACACAGAGACACAGTGTTAGAGCCTGACAACACAGAGACACAGTGTTAGAGCCTGACAACACAGAGACACAGTGTTAGAGCCTGACAACACAGAGACACAATGTTAGAGCCTGACAACACAGAGACACAGTGTTAGAGCCTGACAACACAGAGACACAATGTTAGAGCCTGACAACACAGAGACACAGTGTTAGAGCCTGACAACACAGAGACACAGTGTTAGAACCTGACAACACAGAGACACAGTGTTAGAGCCTGACAACACAGAGACACAGTGTTAGAGCCTGACAACACAGAGACACAGCGACACAGTGTTAGAACCTGACAACACAGAGACACAGTGTTAGAGCCTGACAACACAGAGACACAGTGTTAGAGCCTGACAACACAGAGACACAATGTTAGAGCCTGACAACACAGAGACACAGTGTTAGAGCCTGACAACACAGAGACACAATGTTAGAGCCTGACAACACAGAGACACAGTGTTAGAGCCTGACAACACAGAGACACAGTGTTAGAACCTGACAACACAGAGACACAGTGTTAGAGCCTGACAACACAGAGACACAGTGTTAGAGCCTGACAACACAGAGACACAGCGACACAGTGTTAGAACCTGACAACACAGAGACACAGAGACACAGTGTTAGAGCCGGACAACACAGAGACACAGTGTTAGAGCCTGACAACACAGAGACACAGCGACACAGTGTTAGAACCTGACAACACAGAGACACAGTGTTAGAGCCTGACAACACAGAGACACAGTGTTAGAGCCTGACAACACAGAGACACAATGTTAGAGCCTGACAACACAGAGACACAGTGTTAGAGCCTGACAACACAGAGACACAATGTTAGAGCCTGACAACACAGAGACACAGTGTTAGAGCCTGACAACACAGAGACACAGTGTTAGAACCTGACAACACAGAGACACAGTGTTAGAGCCTGACAACACAGAGACACAGTGTTAGAGCCTGACAACACAGAGACACAGCGACACAGTGTTAGAACCTGACAACACAGAGACACAGAGACACAGTGTTAGAGCCGGACAACACAGAGACACAGTGTTAGAGCCTGACAACACAGAGACACAGAGACACAGTGTTAGAGCCTGACAACACAGAGACACAGTGTTAGAGCCTGACAACATAGAGACACAGTGTTAGAGCTGGACAACACAAAGACACAGTGTTAGAGCCTGACAACACAGAGACACAGAGACACAGTGTTAGAGCCTGACAACACAGAGACACAGAGACACAGTGTTAGAGCCTGACAACACAGAGACACAGTGTTAGAGCCTGACAACACAGAGACACAGTGTTAGAGCCTGACAACACAGAGACACAGTGTTAGAGCCTGACAACACAGAGACACAGTGTTAGAGCCTGACAACACAGAGACACAGTGTTAGAGCCTGACAACACAGAGACACAATGTTACAGCCTGACAACACAGAGACACAGTGTTAGAGCCTGACAACACAATCAGAGGAGTTAACAGCATAGAGGCCTCTACAGACAGAGTCTCAATCACAGCCTGGTTTCACAGAGATGTACCACAGAGATGTACCACAGAGATGTACCACAGAGATGTACCACAGTCCCCTACAGACAGCATCTCAATCACAGCCTGGTTACACAGAGATGTACCACAGAGATGTACCACAGAGATGTACCACAGTCCCCTACAGACAGAGTCTCAATCACAGCCTGGCATAAACAACAACAACAACAACAACGCCTCAGAATGAGAGGAGGTAACAGCATGACTATCGATCTCAATCCCAGCCTGACAACCACAACACAGTGACACCGGGGTTGGCTCAGGGACAAACCCCAAGGGGTTAAGGAGCTGGCATGTAGTCAAGTTCAGACCAGTCAGTCAACAGATGAAGCCTTGTTGCTTCACATATCCAGAGTCCATATTACCATCTCTAGTCTGAAAGGTCATGTTGTCAATCTATAGTGTAAACATTTGGCCTGTTTACAGACACCCTTCAATGAACAGCTAATCTAGTGATTACTGTGTAAGCCAGTGCTCACCTCTTGGATCTCATCAGGAACAGAGGAGTCCATCAGTCTGAAGAGAAGGTTCCGGAGGGGGCGGGCCTGTCGCCCTAGGATACTGGTGGCCACGCCCCCAGCCAGAGCCAGAGCCAGGTGATTGGACAGCAGTCGAAGGCAGAGTTTCAGGAAGTTGTGATGATCCCTGTAATGAAGCAGTAGAATAGAGTGTTATGATATTGTCTGGATAAAACACAGCAGAAAGTCAACGCAACAGTTTTCATTCATCTCAATGATCGTAGCGCGAGTCAAATGCTACAGAAGTATATTGTGTATTTGCATTGGTCTTATGGGACTGTTAATGCCTCAGATGAATAGTCACCTGACATAGGTGGAGGCTACTGTCACTTTAAATCTGAGAGACGGTTTCATTGGAATGGGGGTTAGAATGGAATGAATGGAACAACATTTAAACACATGGTTTCCATGAGCTGGATACCGTTCCAATGATCCCATTCCAGTCTTTACTATGAGCCTCCACCTGTAGGGTTCACCCCTGGTGCCTGCAGGTACCCACCTGGACGAGGGGAAGGGGAGGGGTGGCACCTCGCTGTTGATGCCGTCACAGTAGCGCTCTAGGAAGGAACGCAGGTGAGAGAAAGTGCTTTCTTCCAGGTCCACACAGTAGGGTCTGTGCCATGCTACCACCTGTCTGTCCCGGAATTCAAAACACAACAATATATTATAGCTAGTTCACTATCATCTCATATCTAAAAAAAATAACTCCTCAACACCATAGTATGTGTAAACTCGGTAGGCCCAAGCTTCTCAACAAGATCAGATTTGGAAGGGAGGTGTGTGTGTGTGTGTGTGTGTGTGTGTGTGTGTGTGTGTGTCTGTGTGTGTGTGTGTGTGTGTGTGTGTGTGTGTGTGTGTGTGTGTGGTGTGTGTGTGGTGTGTGTGTGTGTGTGTGTGTGTGTGTGTGTGTGTGTGTGTCTGTGTGTGTGTGTGTGTGTGTGTGTGTGTGTGTGTGTGTGTGTGTGTAGGTGTGTGTGTGTAGGTGTGTACATGTGTGTGTGTGTGTGTGTGTGTGTGTGTGTGTGTGTGTGTGTGTGTGTGTGTGTGTGTGTGTAAACAGTAGGAATAGTCCCTGCTGACCCCCTGGAGGTCTGAAGTCCAGGGCCGCCTGCTGAATGCTGCAGCAGACTCAGCATTCCACATAGAAATACCATGGGTAGAGATGCTAGCGTAATTAGTAAAGCCCAACCGATATGGCTTTTTGGGTCAGATTTTTTTTTTGGGGGGGTGGGGGGGTTAACGATAGATCTGCCGATACACTGAAATAAAAAGTAACATTTTTCCACACTGAATTTTCATACATTTCCATCCAAAAGAGCAATTGTCCAATAACTATGCTTCAAATGTTGATTTCATACATTGTGACATTAATGACATCATGAGAATGGCCGCAAGTGTTCAGATTAGCGTGAGATTCCCCTTTTCATCCTATTTATTCAATATTGGTTATCGGTGGAATTATCGGTAAAAGGCCAATATCGGCCGATAATGTCGGTGAACCAACATATCGGTGGGGCTCAATAATAGGTCTTTAACTCCACACATCAGAGGTCAGCTCAGCTCACTACATCTGAATGCGTCCCTAATTTCATGAAGAGCTGACATGCTTCCCTTCTCCTCTCTCTAAAGGATCAGAGAGGCTTGTGTTCTACACAGCAGAGTTCTACTTCCACAACGTTGTGCCCTACTGAAGGCAGACCTCAGAAGACCATTGGTTCTGTACCTGTACCTGTACCTGTCCCTGGGCAGAGCGGTCCACGCCAGGCTGTCTCTTCTACATGCTATCTTTCTATACTGACCTGTCCCTGGGCATCATGTCTCTTCTACATGCTATATTTCTATACTGACCTGTCCCTGGGCATCATGTCTCTTCTACATGCTATATTTCTATACTGACCTGTCCCTGGGCATCATGTCTCTTCTACATGCTATATTTCTATACTGACCTGTCCCTAGGCATCATGTCTCTTCTAAATGCTATATTTCTATACTGACCTGTCCCTGGGCATCATGTCTCTTCTATATTTCTATACTGACCTGTCCCTGGGCATCATGTCTCTTCTACATGCTATATTTCTATACTGACCTGTCCCTGGGCATCATGTCTCTTCTACATGCTATATTTCTATACTGACCTGTCCCTGGGCATCATGTCTCTTCTATATTTCTATACTGACCTGTCCCTGGGCATCATGTCTCTTCTACATGCTATATTTCTATACTGACCTGTCCCTGGGCATCATGTCTCTTCTACATGCTATATTTCTATACTGACATGTCCCTGGGCATCATGTCTCTTCTATATTTCTATACTGACCTGTCCCTGGGCATCATGTCTCTTCTAAATGCTATCTTTCTATACTGACCTGTCCCTGTGCATCATGTCTCTTCTACATGCTATATTTCTATACTGACCTGTCCCTGTGCATCATGTCTCTTCTACATGCTATATTTCTATACTGACCTGTCCCTGGGCATCATGTCTCTTCTACATGCTATATTTCTATACTGACCTGTCCCTGGGCATCATGTCTCTTCTAAATGCTATATTTCTATACTGACCTGTCCCTGGGCATCATGTCTCTTCTACATGCTATATTTCTATACTGACCTGTCCCTGGGCATCATGTCTCTTCTATATTTATATACTGACCTGTCACTGGGCATCATGTCTCTTCTACATGCTATATTTCTATATTGACCTGTCCCTGGGCATCATGTCTCTTCTACATGCTATATTTCTATACTGACCTGTCCCTGGGCATCATGTCTCTTTTATATTTCTATACTGACCTGTCCCTGGGCATCATGTCTCTTCTAAATGCTATATTTCTATACTGACCTGTCCCTGGGCATCATGTCTCTTCTATATTTCTATACTGACCTGTCCCTGGGCATCATGTCTCTTCTAAATGCTATCTTTCTATACTGACCTGTCCCTGTGCATCATGTCTCTTCTAAATGCTATATTTCTATACTGACCTGTCCCTGGGCATCATGTCTCTTCTAAATGCTATATTTCTATACTGACCTGTCCCTGGGCATCATGTCTCTTCTACATGCTATATTTCTATACTGACCTGTCCCTGGGCATCATGTCTCTTCTACATGCTATATTTCTATACTGACCTGTCCCTGGGCATCATGTCTCTTCTACATGCTATATTTCTATACTGACCTGTCCCTGGGCATCATGTCTCTTCTATATTTCTATACTGACCTGTCCCTGGGCATCATGTCTCTTCTACATGCTATATTTCTATATTGACCTGTCCCTGGGCATCATGTCTCTTCTACATGCTATATTTCTATACTGACCTGTCCCTGGGCATCATGTCTCTTCTATATTTCTATACTGACCTGTCCCTGGGCATCATGTCTCTTCTAAATGCTATATTTCTATACTGACCTGTCCCTGGGCATCATGTCTCTTCTACATGCTATATTTCTATACTGACCTGTCCCTGGGCATCATGTCTCTTCTACATGCTATATTTCTATATTGACCTGTCCCTGGGCATCATGTCTCTTCTACATGCTATATTTCTATACTGACCTGTCCCTGGGCATCATGTCTCTTCTATATTTCTATACTGACCTGTCCCTGGGCATCATGTCTCTTCTAAATGCTATATTTCTATACTGACCTGACCCTGGGCATCATGTCTCTTCTAAATGCTATATTTCTATACTGACCTGTCCCTGGGCATCATGTCTCTTCTAAAAGCTATATTTCTATACTGACCTGTCCCTGGGCATCATGTCTCTTCTAAATGATATATTTCTATACTGACCTGTCCCTGGGCATCATGTCTCTTCTACATGCTATATTTCTATACTGACCTGACCCTGGGCATCATGTCTCTTCTATATTTCTATACTGACCTGTCCCTGGGCATCATGTCTCTTCTACATGCTATATTTATATACTGACCTGTCCCTGGGCATCATGTCTCTTCTACATGCTATATTTCTATACTGACCTGTCCCTGGGCATCATGTCTCTTCTAAATGCTATGTTTCTACCGGGTCCGGTAGGAGTACCAACCTGTCCCTGGGCAGAGCGGTCCATGCCAGGCTGTGGGAGGTGCCAGCTGAGATCTGCTGGATGGCCACACCGTCCAGACCGACCACCTTCTTAGGCTTGGTGATGGGACCAGTAGAGTTACCCTGGCCACACTGGCCCATGGAGTTGTTCCCCCACGCATACACCTCATTGTCTAGGAGGAGGAGAGAGAGATGAGAGACAAAAATGTCATATCAGTTGATTCAATCATTCATCACAGGGGGGGGGGGTCATTTTCTTGGGATGTTATGACGTGGTTAAAAAAAAGTGGTGTGAGGTTAAAGAAATGAGGTTAAGAAGTGGTGAAATGTGCACTTGCATTGTATGGAGTGATAAGAATCTCCCCTTTCAGAAACAACAGAATATATGACTTATCCTGGTTGAACTTTACAGATAAACAAGAGAATCTCTAGTAAACAGTTCAAACAGGATAAGTCAATACTGCCTCATCTCTAGCTCTCTATTGTGTGTTTAACTTGTGGTTAAAGGGTGGTCTGGGTGGTCTAGCGATTAGCCCCTGTATCTCTGCACTGTCTCTGTCCAATACACTGGAACAATCTTTAGTAAATAATCGGATATCGCCTGGGGTGGTCTAGTCGTTTAAGCTGCTGCCTCGCTCTACTACCTTCTATCTCTATCTCACTAGCCAAGAAACATACAAAATACTGATTTTTTTTATTTAAAATACATTTTTAAAAAGTGTTTGGATGTTTTACCGTGTGAGAGAGCTACACAGTGGCTGTCTCCTATGGAGAGGTCTACCACCCTGGTCGCTGCCAACTCCTCAATCAGCTTTGGTCTCAGAGCAGTGGCTTCAGAGGACCCACAGCCCAGACAGGCCCCACAGCCCCAGGCATACACCTAGACATAACACAGGGAATAGGACCAGTCACTAGAACACAGCCCCAGGCATACACCTAGACATAACACAGGATATAGGACCAGTCACTAGAACACAGGACAGCATAGGGCCAGTCACTATAACACAGGGTATAGGGCCAGTCACTATAACACAGGATATAGGACCAGTCACTACAACACAGGATATAGGACCAGTCACTACAACACAGGATATAGGACCAGTCACTACAACACAGGATATAGGACCAGTCACTAGAACACAGGACCAGTCACTAGAACACAGGACCAGTCACTATTACACAGGGTATAGGACCAGTCACTAGAACACAGGATATAGGACCAGTCACTATAACACAGGATATAGGACCAGTCACTAGAACACAGGATATAGGACCAGTCACTAGAACACAGGATATAGCACCAGTCACTAGAACACAGGATATAGGACCAGTCACTAGAACACAGGATATAGGACCAGTCACTAGAACACAGGATATAGGACCAGTCACTATAACACAGGATATAGGACCCAGTCACTAGAACACAGGATATAGGACCAGTCACTAGAACACAGGATATAGGACCAGTCACTAGAACACAGGATATAGGACCAGTCACTAGAACACAGGATATAGGACCAGTCACTAGAACACAGGATATAGCACCAGTCACTAGAACACAGGATATAGGACCAGTCACTATAACACAGGATATAGGACCAGTCACTATAACACAGGATATAGGACCAGTCACTAGAACACAGGATATAGGACCAGTCACTAGAACACAGGATATAGGACCAGTCACTAGAACACAGGATATAGGACCAGTCACTAGAACACAGGATATAGGACCAGTCACTATAACACAGGATATAGGACCAGTCACTATAACACAGGATATAGGACCAGTCACTAGAACACAGGATATAGGACCAGTCACTATAACACAGGATATAGGACCAGTCACTATAACACAGGATATAGGACCAGTCACTAGAACACAGGATATAGGACCAGTCACTAGAACACAGGATATAGCACCAGTCACTAGAACACAGGATATAGCACCAGTCACTAGAACACAGGATATAGGACCAGTCACTAGAACACAGGATATAGCACCAGTCACTAGAACACAGGATATAGCACCAGTCACTAGAACACAGGATATAGGACCAGTCACTAGAACACAGGATATAGGACCAGTCACTAGAACACAGGATATAGGACCAGTCACTAGAACACAGGATATAGGACCAGTCACTAGAACACAGGATATAGGACCCAGTCACTAGAACACAGGATATAGGACCAGTCACTAGAACACAGGATATAGGACCAGTCAATAGAACACAGGATATAGGACCAGTCACTAGAACACAGGATATAGGACCAGTCACTAGAACACAGGATATAGGACCAGTCACTATAACACAGGATATAGAACCAGTCACTAGAACACAGGATATAGGACCAGTCACTATAACACAGGATATAGGACCAGTCACTAGAACACAGGACCAGTCACTAGAACACAGGATATAGGACCAGTCACTAGAACACAGGATATAGGACCAGTCACTAGAACACAGGATATAGGACCAGTCACTAGAACACAGGATCAGTCACTAGAACACAGGATATAGAACCAGTCACTATAACACAGGATATAGGACCAGTCACTAGAACACAGGATATAGGACCAGTCACTAGAACACAGGATATAGGACCAGTCACTATAACACATGATATAGGACCAGTCACTAGAACACAGGATATAGGACCAGTCACTAGAACACAGGATCAGTCACTAGAACACAGGATATAGGACCAGTCACTAGAACACAGGATATAGAACCAGTCACTAGAACACAGGATATAGGACCAGTCACTAGAACACAGGATATAGGACCAGTCACTAGAACACATGATATAGGACCAGTCACTATAACACAGGATATAGAACCAGTCACTAGAACACAGGATATAGGACCAGTCACTATAACACAGGATATAGGACCAGTCACTAGAACACAGGATATAGGACCAGTCACTAGAACACAGGATATAGAACCAGTCACTAGAACACAGGATATAGGACCAGTCACTAGAACAATAGTTTAAAAACTATTTTGACAAGAGACAACTGAAAAAGAGTTCCAAACGATTAAGTTGCAAACGTTCAAGATTCCTCCCTCCCGTTCATAAAAAGTGTAAACTGCCAGTTAACTGCCAATCCTACCTGTCCAGTGGAGGTCAGGGCCAGGGAGGACTGGCTTCCAGCACACCCTTTCCTTATGAACATCCCCTGCAAGGCCTCCACTACCTTGGGTTTGTACACGCGGTTTGTATCTCCATGACCCAGTTTCCCTGAAGGGTAGACAAAATTACACATTTACCCAGTTTCCCTGAAGGATAGACAAAATTACACATTTACCCAGTTTCCCTGAAGGGTAGACAAAATTACACATTTACCCAGTTTCCCTGAAGGATAGACAAAATTACACATTTACCCAGTTTCCCTGAAGGGTAGACAAAATTACACATTTACCCAGTTTCCCTGAAGGATAGACAAAATTACACATTTACCCAGTTTCCCTGAAGGGTAGACAAAATTACACATTTACCCAGTTTCCCTGAAGGATAGACAAAATTACACATTTACCCAGTTTCCCTGAAGGATAGACAAAATTACACATTTACCCAGTTTCCCTGAAGGGTAGACAAAATTACACATTTATAGATATTTACAGATATATTACCATTCATATTATTTATGTAAAACCCATACCTCAATACGAAGACAGAATTACACAATAAATGATATGTATCGATATATATTTCCATATATATGTCGACATTTCGAGATATATTGAGATATATTTTGCTATTTAATATAAAAACATCAGGTGGATTCCAGTCTTGTGTCCGGAGGCTTCGCCCACCATTGTCTCCCCCGCCGAAGGACCACACGGTGCGGCCATCCTTTGACAAAGCTATGGTGTGAGAACTCCCACAAGACACCTCTCCTACGTTACTGATGTCTTTGACCAGAGTAGGAATGTTTCTGCTGTTGCTGTCTCCGTGACCTGCACATCAACACACAGAGAAGGAGAGATATTTCACCAGACAGAGGGGGAAATGTATTATCGCCATATCAACCAGACAGTAGAGAAATACGTGCGCTGTGCACATATACAGCCTATAGATAATCTGTCGGGCAGAGAGAGCGTGCAGCTGTCAAACAGCTGGTTGTTGCATGGAGCGAAAACTGACAGCAGTATGGGGAGGACAGCGGTAGGAAAGGTGTTCCAAGTTATATCTACCAGTAAATGCTAAAGGCAAGAATGGGTACGAAAAACCAGATATTTAAAAAGTTCAAAGTCTTGATTGGATATTTGCAATGCACAATTCAGTCATCATGGAATAGCCTGCCTTGAAAATCAGACATTTCCTCTAGGCTCTTTGGTCCTTGAAAAGTCATTAATGTTATGGTAGCCGATTTACAAGTTCTACTTCCCCAATATAATTCTTACGTGATTTAATTTCTGATCAGAAATGTAGGGTGTTGAGCTAGTTGAGCTAGGTAAAACCATGCACGGTTATTATGAGCAAGACAACATCGAATGTTGGCTTCAACTTGGTTTTCCATACAAAGCGTTCCATTACAAAGGGAACCCGTTTTCCGGTCGCTTTCTCGTTTTAAAACTAGGGCTGTCAAAAATAGCGCGTTAACGACGTTAATTAGTTGTTTGCTGTTAATTACGTCAATTTTTTTAACGCATTTCACGCATGCGCAGTGTGACAAATTATTCAGGTCAGGAAAGTGGTTGGGAGCTAGAGGCGAGATGGAGCAAGGTGAGCAAAGTGGGCCTATTGACGGATTCAAATATAAAAAGAATGATGATGGTACAGTTAACAAGTACAAGGTTATTTGCAAGATTTGTAAGAAGGAGTTTCAATTTCACCGGAGCTGTTCAAGCTTGAAGTACCATGTCAACGCCAAACATGCGTTTGCTGGGCCGTCAGATTCAGCAAGTGGTTTGCGCCAGACCACGCTGAATGTTTGCAGGCAATTAACAAAATCAACCTCAGATAATTTGACCAACACAATAGCAAAATGGATTGCAAAGGATTGTAGACCCATTAGCATTGTAGAAGACTCAGGTTTCCTTGATGTTTTGCAAGTGGCGTCTCAAGACTCATTCTATAAGCCACCGTCAAGAGCCACAGCCAAAGACAAATATTATGGTGTGTAGTATGTTTCAGCTTGATTTAAAACACCATTATTTGGCTGTGTTAATAAACAGACATAATATGAAAATTATGTATCTGTGTCCTGTTATTTATCTTTTGGTATGCATTTCAGAAAAAAAATGGTTAGGATTCAGGTGTAATTGCAAATAGTGATTAATCATGATTAATCCACTGAAAATTCTGATTAATTTGATTAAAAATTTTAATCATTTGACAGCCCTATTTAAAACATGATCCAGTCACCCTTCAATAACTCTTCAACATCTCAAAAATGGTGGGACTGACTAGCTACAACAAGGACAGACTTCATTAATGTGTTTGTGTCAGGCTGACACTACAAGAGACAAGGACACCAAGGAACCCAGCTAACACTACAAGAGACAAGGACACCAAGGAACCCAGCTAACACTACAAGAGACAAGGACACCAAGGAACCCTGCTGACACTACAAGGGACAGGGACACCAGGGAACCCAGCTGACACTACAAGGGACAAGGACACCAAGGAACCCTGCTAACACTACAAGGGACAAGGACACCAAGGAACCCAGCTGACACTACAAGAGACAAGGACACCAAGGAACCCTGCTAACACTACAAGGGACAAGGACACCAAGGAACCCAGCTGACACTACAAGAGACAAGGACACCAAGGAACCCAGCTGACACTACAAGAGACAAGGACACCAAGGAACCCAGCTGACACTACAAGGGACAAGGACACCAAGGAACTCTGCTGACACTACAAGAGACAAGGACACCAGGGAACCCTGCTGACAATACAAGGGACAAGGACACCAAGGAACCCTGCTGACAATACAAGGGACAAGGACACCAAGGAACCCAGCTGACACTACAAGGGACAAGGACACCAAGGAACCCAGCTGACACTACAAGGGACAAGGACACCAAGGAACCCTGCTGACACTACAAGGGACAAGGACACCAAGGAACCCAATGTTGTTGTTTTCTATTAAAAAGTGTGATTTTGAGAGCGAGAACCTGAAAAAACTGCCAGAAATCACAGTCCTTCTCCACGTTTTTTTTTTTTGTGGTATCATTTTCGTATGAAGTATCGTTTTTATTTATTTCTACTCTGCCCTCTAGAGGATTTCGCAGGAAAGAACAACTGGCACTTTGAAATCTGCAATAAATAAATGTTGCACTTTATTTTAAGTGTATTTTCTTTGCTGTTACAGTAAGTCTATCCAAATCACTGTAAGAACCCAAGCATGCTCATTTAAAAGAAGCCTAGTCATTATTAGCCTAGTTCACATTAAGGGACACAGGCCAGGTCATGATCAATTATACATTATTTTATTTTTAAAAGATTGCTGCGACCAAATCATGTGCTGGTGCCACCAACTGAACAAGTTAGTGTAGAACCCTGCTGCCCTCGCAGCAGTAAAAACACAATGTTCAGAGAGCTAATAATGTTCAGAGTGCTAATAATGTTCTAATAATGTTCAGAGTGCTAATAATGTTCAGAGTGCTAATAATGTTCAGAGTGCTAATAATGTTCTAATAATGTTCAGAGTGCTAATAATGTTCAGAGTGCTAATAATGTTCAGAGTGCTAATAATGTTAAGAGTGCTAATAATGTTCAAAGTGTTAATAATGTTCAGAGTGCTAATAATGTTCAGTGTTAATAATGTTCAGAGTGCTAATAATGTTCTAATAATGTTCAGAGTGTTAATAATGTTCAGAGTGCTAATAGTGTTCAGAGTGCTAATAATGTTCTAATAATGTTCAGAGTGCTAATAATGTTCAGAGTGCTAATAATGTTCAGAGTGCTAATAATGTTCTAATAATGTTCAGAGTGCTAATAATGTTCAGAGTGCTAATAATGTTCAGAGTGCTAATAATGTTTAGAGTGCTAATAATGTTCAGAGTGCTAATAATGTTCAGAGTGCTAATAATGTTCAGAGTGTTAATAATGTTTAGAGTGCTAATAATGTTCAGAGTGCTAATAGTGTTCAGAGTGCTAATAATGTTCAGAGTGTTAATAATGTTCAGAGTGCTAATAATGTTCAGAGTGCTAATAATGTTCAGAGTGTTAATAATGTTCAGAGTGCTAATAATGTTCAGAGTGCTAATAATGTTCAGAGTGCTAATAATGTTCAGAGAGCTAATAATGTTCAGAGTGCTAATAATGTTCAGAGAGCTAATAGTGCTAATATTTACCTAATCTCCCGAAGTCTCCTTCGCCCCATGTGTAGAGCTCTCCATCCTCACTGACTGCTGCACTGTGTCTGTAGCCTGCAGACACACAGACCACCACCTGGCCCAACAACATTCAACAGTCAGGACTGAGACATGACGACAAATGGAACACACTAAAATATACTTGTTTAATGAAATTACACATTATTATAAACTGGGTGGGTCGAGCCCTGAATGCTGATTGGCTGACAGCCGTTGTATATCAGACCGTATATCACGGGTATGACAAAACATTTATATTTACGCCTCTATAACCAGTTTATAATAGCAATAATGCACCTCGGAGGTTTGTGGTATATGGCCAATATACCACGGCTAAGGGCTGTATCCAGGCACTCTGCGTTGGGTCGTGCTTAAGAACAGCCCTTAGCCATGGTATATTTGCCATATACCACACCTCCACGGGCCTTATTGCCTAATTATACCATGGCATTGTTGAAAAGCCGTTTCTGATTGGCTTGAAGGGCATTCTAGAGCATGCATTATTTCCCTATAATGCACGGTATAATTAAATGGCTATAGTTCATTCTTACATGTTTGAATTGAAAACATTAATGGCAGTGTAGAATTTCATTTTTATAATATCAAGCTAGGACTGATGGTTTGGTTAGCTAAGCTAGCAAGTCTGTTTGTTTGGTTACCACGGCAACTACTGTAGTTATCTAGTAAACTTGCTAGCTACTTCAGTGGATGTTGAACACATTTCTACCGGAAAATGAACACATTTCTAGCTGCAAATGTGTTAAATTATAGCCTTGGTATAAAAGGGATAATCAACGAAGGGCTGTGTGTTCTCTGGAAAATAATGCAACTCCATGGAAGGTCAGTTCCACTCTGCTAAGGTGTCGTGGACCACACCTTCCACGTCGTTCATTATTTCCCATAGAACACACAGCCTCTCGTTGATTAGGGGCTGTGGTGGTCTAGGGAGTGTGGTGGTCTAGGGAGTGTGGTGGTCTAGGGGCTGTGGTGGTCTAGGGAGTGTGGTGGTCTAGGGGCTGTGGTAGTCTATGGAGTGTGGTGGTCTAGGGAGTGTGGTGGTCTAGGCAGTGTGGTGGTCTAGGGGCTGTGGTGGTCTAGGGAGTGTGGAGGTCTAGGGCTGTGGTGGTCTAGGGAGTGTGGTGGTCTAGGCAGTGTGGTGGTCTAGGGGGTGTGGTGGTCTAGGGGGTGTGGTGGTCTAGGGGCTGTGGTGGTCTAGGGGGTGTGGTGGTCTAGGGGGTGTGGTGGTCTAGGGGGTGTGGTGGTCTAGGGGGTGTGGTGGTCTAGGGGCTGTGGTGGTCTAGGGAGTGTGGTGGTCTAGGGAGTGTGGTGGTCTAGGGGGTGTGGTGGTCTAGGGAGTGTGGTGGTCTAGGGGCTGTGGTGGTCTAGGGCTGTGGTGGTCTAGGGAGTGTGGTGGTCTAGGGAGTGTGGTGGTCTAGGGGGTGTGGTGGTCTAGGGGGTGTGGTGGTCTAGGGGGTGTGGTGGTCTAGGAGCTGTGGTGGTCTCTAGGCTGTGGTGGTCTAGGGGCTGTGGTGGTCTAGGGGCTGTGGTGGTCTAGGGGCTGTGGTGGTCTAGGGGCTGTGGTGGTCTAGTCCTACCTTTCCCTGCAGAGGTCCCTGGATGAGTTTGGGGTACTTCTGTGTGGAGCTGTTCCCGTGCCCCAACTTTCCGTAGTCCCCGTCTCCCCAACTGAACACCTCTCCCTCCGTGGTGAAGGCCAGTGAGTGTCCGTCAGACCCCTTCGAAGACGACACCTTTTTGATGGCACGGTGTGGTTCAAAGGTCAGCTTCTTGAGAGTTGATTGGTTGTTGGAGTCTCCCAGACCCAATCTGCCGTAGCTGCCTTTACCACAGGCTCTGACAGAGCCGTCAGAAGAGATGACGAAGGTGCAGTATTGGCCTGCCTCAATCTGACACAGACAGACAAGCACTTGGTTTAGGATTCACACCCGTCAATGGGCATTTCCTAACAATCTGGGAAGATTTCTGATCCATGGGTGTCATCAGTCAGAACCACTTATCACTTTCAAACATCACTTTTATGGACAGGTGCTCAAACAGTTCAGGGAATCCCATTTGTTCTTAACCATGGGACAACAATAACTGGGTTATGGGAATCACCTAAGGCGTCACTCACGAAAGCCCAATGTGTCATTTTTTTTTAACATTGATTACGCAGCCCAACTTTTGATTGGAGTGTCAACATTTTACTTTTTTTTTTTTTCCAGGAATGTGTTAATGATCGTCTCCTTGCACTGGGTGCAGGGTTCTAGGGATTGAAGGTCATTCTTATGGACAAGTGCTCTTCTAGTGTTTCTTCATCCTGGTCCTGGGGACCCACTTTGTAGTTTTTGCCCTACACTACACACCTGCTTCCACTGGTTTAAGCCATTCAATATAGGCTTGGACGGTATACCGTATACCGGAGTATTTGGAAATAGCCACAGGATGGTTTTTCCAATACTGTCAATACCGTTGAAACTATTTCTTTGAAATGTTGTATAAATATTTTTATTTTTTTTTGAAGCTACTTTTTAAGTAAATACCTGCAGTCAACTTGTGTAACACGTTAGGAGATAAATAAGATTGTGTTCTTAATTTCACCTGTCACATAATGTTCCATTATAAAGCTTCCTGGTAGTCCCCAGTCACGTGGTGTTTGTTTACAAGCACACAACGACTAGAGACCCGGAGCCTTGTGAGCAATGACGTATATAAACCCTAGATTGCTGATACTATGTATTGGGCCATTGAGAGGTTTTGATGCCGCCGGTCGGCCATATTGCCACTCCCCAGTAGAAGCAGTCCTCCATAGGAATGAATGGAACTCTACAGCATTTCAATTAAATGTTTCAAGGACAAGATTACATCTATTTAAGTATGTTGTTGTTGTAGTGGGGACAATAACATTAGTAATCTCAAAAATATATATTTTAAGAAAAATGTTTTCATATATCATTTAATTTAACATTTTTTATGTTTAGCTCATAATATATATTTTTTTGTCATTTAGCAGACGCTCTTATCCAGAGCGACTTACATTTAGTGAGTGCATACATCATTTTTTTATTTTTCATACTGGCCCCCCCCCCCGTGGGAATCGAACCCACAACCCTGGCATTGCAAATGCCATGCTCTACCAACTGAGCTACATCCCTGCCGGCCATTCCCTCCCCTACCCTGGACGACGCTGGGCCAATTGTGCGCCGCCCCATGGGTCTCCCGGTCGTGGCCAGGATACGAACCAGGATCTCTAGTGGCACAGCTAGCACTGCGATGCAGTGCCTTAGACCACTGCGCCACTCGGGAGACCATAATTAATATAATTTAAAAGTATGCATTAAGGTGTCTGTAATAGAATAAATGTGTCAAAAACTAATGTAGACATTTATAAATGCATTTCTATAGCTTCCAAAATGTTTTTCTTTTTACAATGGAGGAGTACCAAGATGGCTGTGCGGTGGCTTCAATACAGCACCCCCTGACAGTCATCCAGGGTTTACATTTACATTTACATTTTAGTCATTTAGCAGACGCTCTTATCCAGAGCGACTTACAGTTAGTGAATGAATACATGTTTTTTTATTTTTTATTCATACTGGCCCCCCGTGGGAAACGAACCCACATCCCTGCCGGCCAAACCCTCCCCTACCTTGGACGACGCTGGACCAATTGTGCGCCGCCCCATGGGTCTCCCGGTCGCGGCCGGCTGCGACAGACACATCATTGCTCGTGAGTCACTCACTGTTGTGCAGCCCTCGCCTGGTTATCGAGTTACAGGATGGAATTCACTACGTAATGTTTGCCAGCTAGATATCTTGTAACTATTAAGCTAACTGTCATGTTTTGTGCTGCTACCATGTTGTGCTGCTGCCATGTTGTGCTGCTGCCATGTTGTGCTGCTGCCATGTTGTTGTCATGTTGTGTTGCTACCATGCTGTGTTGTCGTCTTAGGTCTCTCTTTATGTAGTGTTGTGGTGTCTCTCTTTATGTAGTGTTGTGGTGTCTCTCTTTATGTAGTGTTGTGGTGTCTCTCTTTATGTAGTGTTGTGGTGTCTCTCTTTATGTAGTGTTGTGGTGTCTCTCTTTATGTAGTGTTGTGGTGTCTCTCTTTATGTAGTGTTGTGGTGTCTCTCTTTATGTAGTGTTGTGGCGTCTCTCTTTATGTAGTGTTGTGGTGTCTCTCTTTATGTAGTGTTGTGGTGTCTCTCTTTATGTAGTGTTGTGGTGTCTCTCTTTATGTAGTGTTGTGGTGTCTCTCTTTATGTAGTGTTGTGGCGTCTCTCTTTATGTAGTGTTGTGGCGTCTCTCTTTATGTAGTGTTGTGGTGTCTCTCTTTATGTAGTGTTGTGGTGTCTCTCTTTATGTAGTGTTGTGGTGTCTCTCTTTATGTAGTGTTGTGGTGTCTCTTTATGTAGTGTTGTGGCGTCTCTCTTTATGTAGTGTTGTGGTGTCTCTCTTTATGTAGTGTTGTGGTGTCTCTCTTTATGTAGTGTTGTGGTGTCTCTCTTTATGTAGTGTTGTGGCGTCTCTCTTTATGTAGTGTGGTGGCGTCTCTCTTTATGTAGTGTTGTGGCGTCTCTCTTTATGTAGTGTTGTGGTGTCTCTCTTTATGTAGTGTTGTGGTGTCTCTCTTTATGTAGTGTTGTGGTGTCTCTCTTTATGTAGTGTTGTGGCGTCTCTCTTTATGTAGTGTTGTGGCGTCTCTCTTTATGTAGTGTTGTGGCGTCTCTCTTTATGTAGTGTTGTGGTGTCTCTCTTTATGTAGTGTTGTGGTGTCTCTCTTTATGTAGTGTTGTGGTGTCTCTCTTTATGTAGTGTTGTGGTGTCTCTCTTTATGTAGTGTTGTGGTGTCTCTCTTTATGTAGTGTTGTGGTGTGTCTCTTTATGTAGTGTTGTGGTGTCTCTCTTTATGTAGTGTTGTGGCGTCTCTCTTTATGTAGTGTTGTGGCGTCTCTCTTTATGTAGTGTTGTGGTGTCTCTCTTTATGTAGTGTTGTGGTGTCTCTCTTTATGTAGTGTTGTGGTGTCTCTCTTTATGTAGTGTTGTGGTGTCTCTCTTTATGTAGTGTTGTGGTGTCTCTCTTTATGTAGTGTTGTGGCGTCTCTCTTTATGTAGTGATGTGGCGTCTCTCTTTATGTAGTGTTGTGGTGTCTCTCTTTATGTAGTGTTGTGGTGTCTCTCTTTATGTAGTGTTGTGGTGTCTCTCTTTATGTAGTGTTGTGGTGTCTCTCTTTATGTAGTGTTGTGGCGTCTCTCTTTATGTAGTGTTGTGGTGTCTCTCTTTATGTAGTGTTGTGGTGTCTCTCTTTATGTAGTGTTGTGGTGTCTCTCTTTATGTAGTGTTGTGGTGTCTCTCTTTATGTAGTGTTGTGGTGTCTCTCTTTATGTAGTGTTGTGGCGTCTCTCTTTATGTAGTGTTGTGGTGTCTCTCTTTATGTAGTGTTGTGGTGTCTCTCTTTATGTAGTGTTGTGGTGTCTCTCTTTATGTAGTGTTGTGGTGTCTCTCTTTATGTAGTGTTGTGGTGTCTCTCTTTATGTAGTGTTGTGGTGTCTCTCTTTATGTAGTGTTGTGGTGTCTCTCTTTATGTAGTGTTGTGGTGTCTCTCTTTATGTAGTGTTGTGGTGTCTCTCTTTATGTAGTGTTGTGGTGTCTCTCTTTATGTAGTGTTGTGGTGTCTCTCTTTATGTAGTGTTGTGGCGTCTCTCTTTATGTAGTGTTGTGGTGTCTCTCTTTATGTAGTGTTGTGGCGTCTCTCTTTATGTAGTGTTGTGGCGTCTCTCTTTATGTAGTGTTGTGGTGTCTCTCTTTATGTAGTGTTGTGGTGTCTCTCTTTATGTAGTGTTGTGGTGTCTCTCTTTATGTAGTGTTGTGGTGTCTCTCTTTATGTAGTGTTGTGGCGTCTCTCTTTATGTAGTGTTGTGGCGTCTCTCTTTATGTA
The DNA here is from genome assembly GCF_964263955.1 of Coregonus lavaretus. NCBI lineage: Eukaryota > Metazoa > Chordata > Actinopteri > Salmoniformes > Salmonidae > Coregonus > Coregonus lavaretus. Next base: position 284,485 of record NW_028165262.1, read on the forward strand.
GTGTTGTGGCGTCTCTCTTTATGTAGTGTTGTGGTGTCTCTCTTTATGTAGTGTTGTGGTGTCTCTCTTTATGTAGTGTTGTGGTGTCTCTCTTTATGTAGTGTTGTGGCGTCTCTCTTTATGTAGTGTTGTGGTGTCTCTCTTTATGTAGTGTTGTGGTGTCTCTCTTTATGTAGTGTTGTGGCGTCTCTCTTTATGTAGTGTTGTGGCGTCTCTCTTTATGTAGTGTTGAGGCGTCTCTCTTTATGTAGTGTTGTGGTGTCTCTCTTTATGTAGTGTTGTGGTGTCTCTCTTTATGTAGTGTTGTGGTGTCTCTCTTTATGTAGTGTTGTGGCGTCTCTCTTTATGTAGTGTTGTGGAGTCTCTCTTTATGTAGTGTTGTGGTGTCTCTCTTTATGTAGTGTTGTGGTGTCTCTCTTTATGTAGTGTTGTGGTGTCTCTCTTTATGTAGTGATGTGGTGTCTCTCTTTATGTAGTGTTGTGGTGTCTCTCTTTATGTAGTGTTGTGGTGTCTCTCTTTATGTAGTGTTGTGGTGTCTCTCTTTATGTAGTGTTGTGGCGTCTCTCTTTATGTAGTGTTGTGGTGTCTCTCTTTATGTAGTGTTGTGGCGTCTCTCTTTATGTAGTGTTGTGGCGTCTCTCTTTATGTAGTGTTGTGGTGTCTCTCTTTATGTAGTGTTGTGGTGTCTCTCTTTATGTAGTGTTGTGGCGTCTCTCTTTATGTAGTGTTGTGGCGTCTCTCTTTATGTAGTGTTGTGGTGTCTCTCTTTATGTAGTGTTGTGGCGTCTCTCTTTATGTAGTGTTGTGGCGTCTCTCTTTATGTAGTGTTGTGGTGTCTCTCTTTATGTAGTGTTGTGGTGTCTCTCTTTATGTAGTGTTGTGGTGTCTCTCTTTATGTAGTGTTGTGGTGTCTCTCTTTATGTAGTGTTGTGGTGTCTCTCTTTATGTAGTGTTGTGGCGTCTCTCTTTATGTAGTGTTGTGGTGTCTCTCTTTATGTAGTGTTGTGGTGTCTCTCTTTATGTAGTGTTGTGGCGTCTCTCTTTATGTAGTGTTGTGGTGTCTCTCTTTATGTAGTGTTGTGGTGTCTCTCTTTATGTAGTGTTGTGGCGTCTCTCTTTATGTAGTGTTGTGGTGTCTCTCTTTATGTAGTGTTGTGGCGTCTCTCTTTATGTAGTGTTGTGGTGTCTCTCTTTATGTAGTGTTGTGGCGTCTCTCTTTATGTAGTGTTGTGGTGTCTCTCTTTATGTAGTGTTGTGGTGTCTCTCTTTATGTAGTGTTGTGGTGTCTCTCTTTATGTAGTGTTGTGGTGTCTCTCTTTATGTAGTGTTGTGGCGTCTCTCTTTATGTAGTGTTGTGGTGTCTCTCTTTATGTAGTGTTGTGGCGTCTCTCTTTATGTAGTGTTGTGGTGTCTCTCTTTATGTAGTGTTGTGGTGTCTCTCTTTATGTAGTGTTGTGGTGTCTCTCTTTATGTAGTGTTGTCTCTCTTTATGTAGTGTTGTGGCGTCTCTCTTTATGTAGTGTTGTGGTGTCTCTCTTTATGTAGTGTTGTGGTGTCTCTCTTTATGTAGTGTTGTGGTGTCTCTCTTTATGTAGTGTTGTGGTGTCTCTCTTTATGTAGTGTTGTGGTGTCTCTCTTTATGTAGTGTTGTGGCGTCTCTCTTTATGTAGTGTTGTGGTGTCTCTCTTTATGTAGTGTTGTGGTGTCTCTCTTTATGTAGTGTTGTGGTGTCTCTCTTTATGTAGTGTTGTGGCGTCTCTCTTTATGTAGTGTTGTGGTGTCTCTCTTTATGTAGTGTTGTGGCGTCTCTCTTTATGTAGTGTTGTGGTGTATCTCTTTATGTAGTGTTGTGGTGTCTCTCTTTATGTAGTGTTGTGGTGTCTCTCTTTATGTAGTGTTGTGGTGTCTCTCTTTATGTAGTGTTGTGGCGTCTCTCTTTATGTAGTGTTGTGGCGTCTCTCTTTATGTAGTGTTGTGGTGTCTCTTTATGTAGTGTTGTGGTGTCTCTCTTTATGTAGTGTTGTGGTGTCTCTCTTTATGTAGTGTTGTGGCGTCTCTCTTTATGTAGTGTTGTGGTGTCTCTCTTTATGTAGTGTTGTGGTGTCTCTCTTTATGTAGTGTTGTGGCGTCTCTCTTTATGTAGTGTTGTGGCGTCTCTCTTTATGTAGTGTTGTGGTGTCTCTCTTTATGTAGTGTTGTGGTGTCTCTCTTTATGTAGTGTTGTGGTGTCTCTCTTTATGTAGTGTTGTGGTGTCTCTCTTTATGTAGTGTTGTGGCGTCTCTCTTTATGTAGTGTTGTGGTGTCTCTCTTTATGTAGTGTTGTGGCGTCTCTCTTTATGTAGTGTTGTGGTGTCTCTCTTTATGTAGTGTTGTGGTGTCTCTCTTTATGTAGTGTTGTGGTGTCTCTCTTTATGTAGTGTTGTCTCTCTTTATGTAGTGTTGTGGCGTCTCTCTTTATGTAGTGTTGTGGTGTCTCTCTTTATGTAGTGTTGTGGTGTCTCTCTTTATGTAGTGTTGTGGTGTCTCTCTTTATGTAGTGTTGTGGTGTCTCTCTTTATGTAGTGTTGTGGTGTCTCTCTTTATGTAGTGTTGTGGCGTCTCTCTTTATGTAGTGTTGTGGTGTCTCTCTTTATGTAGTGTTGTGGTGTCTCTCTTTATGTAGTGTTGTGGTGTCTCTCTTTATGTAGTGTTGTGGCGTCTCTCTTTATGTAGTGTTGTGGTGTCTCTCTTTATGTAGTGTTGTGGTGTCTCTCTTTATGTAGTGTTGTGGCGTCTCTCTTTATGTAGTGTTGTGGTGTATCTCTTTATGTAGTGTTGTGGTGTCTCTCTTTATGTAGTGTTGTGGTGTCTCTCTTTATGTAGTGTTGTGGTGTCTCTCTTTATGTAGTGTTGTGGCGTCTCTCTTTATGTAGTGTTGTGGCGTCTCTCTTTATGTAGTGTTGTGGTGTCTCTTTATGTAGTGTTGTGGTGTCTCTCTTTATGTAGTGTTGTGGTGTCTCTCTTTATGTAGTGTTGTGGCGTCTCTCTTTATGTAGTGTTGTGGTGTCTCTCTTTATGTAGTGTTGTGGTGTCTCTCTTTATGTAGTGTTGTGGCGTCTCTCTTTATGTAGTGTTGTGGCGTCTCTCTTTATGTAGTGTTGTGGTGTCTCTCTTTATGTAGTGTTGTGGTGTCTCTCTTTATGTAGTGTTGTGGTGTCTCTCTTTATGTAGTGTTGTGGTGTCTCTCTTTATGTAGTGTTGTGGCGTCTCTCTTTATGTAGTGTTGTGGTGTCTCTCTTTATGTAGTGTTGTGGCGTCTCTCTTTATGTAGTGTTGTGGTGTCTCTCTTTATGTAGTGTTGTGGTGTCTCTCTTTATGTAGTGTTGTGGCGTCTCTCTTTATGTAGTGTTGTGGTGTCTCTCTTTATGTAGTGTTGTGGCGTCTCTCTTTATGTAGTGTTGTGGTGTCTCTCTTTATGTAGTGTTGTGGTGTCTCTCTTTATGTAGTGTTGTGGTGTCTCTCTTTATGTAGTGTTGTGGTGTCTCTCTTTATGTAGTGTTGTGGTGTCTCTCTTTATGTAGTGTTGTGGTGTCTCTCTTTATGTAGTGTTGTGGTGTCTCTCTTTATGTAGTGTTGTGGTGTCTCTCTTTATGTAGTGTTGTGGTGTCTCTCTTTATGTAGTGTTGTGGCGTCTCTCTTTATGTAGTGTTGTGGTGTCTCTCTTTATGTAGTGTTGTGGTGTCTCTCTTTATGTAGTGTTGTGGTGTCTCTCTTTATGTAGTGTTGTGGCGTCTCTCTTTATGTAGTGTTGTGGCGTCTCTCTTTATGTAGTGTTGTGGTGTCTCTCTTTATGTAGTGTTGTGGTGTCTCTCTTTATGTAGTGTTGTGGCGTCTCTCTTTATGTAGTGTTGTGGCGTCTCTCTTTATGTAGTGTTGTGGTGTCTCTCTTTATGTAGTGTTGTGGTGTCTCTCTTTATGTAGTGTTGAGGTGTCTCTCTTTATGTAGTGTTGTGGCGTCACTCTTTATGTAGTGTTGTGGCGTCTCTCTTTATGTAGTGTTGTGGTGTCTCTCTTTATGTAGTGTTGTGGTGTCTCTCTTTATGTAGTGTTGTGGTGTCTCTCTTTATGTAGTGTTGTGGTGTCTCTCTTTATGTAGTGTTGTGGCGTCTCTCTTTATGTAGTGTTGTGGCGTCACTCTTTATGTAGTGTTGTGGTGTCTCTCTTTATGTAGTGTTGTCTTAGGTCTCTCTTTATGTAGTGTTGTGGCGTCTCTCTTTATGTAGTGTTGTGGCGTCTCTCTTTATGTAGTGTTGTGGCGTCTCTCTTTATGTAGTGTTGTGGTGTCTCTCTTTATGTAGTGTTGTGGCGTCTCTCTTTATGTAGTGTTGTGGTGTCTCTCTTTATGTAGTGTTGTGGCGTCTCTCTTTATGTAGTGTTGTGGTGTCTCTCTTTATGTAGTGTTGTGGTGTCTCTCTTTATGTAGTGTTGTGGTGTCTCTCTTTATGTAGTGTTGTGGTGTCTCTATGTAGTGTTGTGGTGTCTCTCTTTATGTAGTGTTGTGGTGTCTCTCTTTATGTAGTGTTGTGGTGTCTCTCTTTATGTAGTGTTGTGGTGTCTCTCTTTATGTAGTGTTGTGGTGTCTCTCTTTATGTAGTGTTGTGGTGTCTCTCTTTATGTAGTGTTGTGGTGTCTCTCTTTATGTAGTGTTGTGGTGTCTCTCTTTATGTAGTGTTGTGGCGTCTCTCTTTATGTAGTGTTGTGGCGTCTCTCTTTATGTAGTGTTGTGGTGTCTCTCTTTATGTAGTGTTGTGGTGTCTCTCTTTATGTAGTGTTGTGGTGTCTCTCTTTATGTAGTGTTGTGGTGTCTCTCTTTATGTAGTGTTGTGGTGTCTCTCTTTATGTAGTGTTGTGGTGTCTCTCTTTATGTAGTGTTGTGGTGTCTCTCTTTATGTAGTGTTGTGGTGTCTCTCTTTATGTAGTGTTGTGGTGTCTCTCTTTATGTAGTGTTGTGGCGTCTCTCTTTATGTAGTGTTGTGGTGTCTCTCTTTATGTAGTGTTGTGGTGTCTCTCTTTATGTAGTGTTGTGGTGTCTCTCTTTATGTAGTGTTGTGGTGTCTCTCTTTATGTAGTGTTGTGGTGTCTCTTTATGTAGTGTTGTGGCGTCTCTCTTTATGTAGTGTTGTGGTGTCTCTCTTTATGTAGTGTTGTGGTGTCTCTCTTTATGTAGTGTTGTGGTGTCTCTCTTTATGTAGTGTTGTGGCGTCTCTCTTTATGTAGTGTTGTGGTGTCTCTCTTTATGTAGTGTTGTGGTGTCTCTCTTTATGTAGTGTTGTGGTGTCTCTCTTTATGTAGTGTTGTGGTGTCTCTATGTAGTGTTGTGGTGTCTCTCTTTATGTAGTGTTGTGGTGTCTCTCTTTATGTAGTGTTGTGGTGTCTCTCTTTATGTAGTGTTGTGGTGTCTCTCTTTATGTAGTGTTGTGGTGTCTCTCTTTATGTAGTGTTGTGGTGTCTCTCTTTATGTAGTGTTGTGGTGTCTCTCTTTATGTAGTGTTGTGGTGTCTCTCTTTATGTAGTGTTGTGGTGTCTCTCTTTATGTAGTGTTGTGGCGTCTCTCTTTATGTAGTGTTGTGGCGTCTCTCTTTATGTAGTGTTGTGGTGTCTCTCTTTATGTAGTGTTGTGGTGTCTCTCTTTATGTAGTGTTGTGGTGTCTCTCTTTATGTAGTGTTGTGGTGTCTCTCTTTATGTAGTGTTGTGGCGTCTCTCTTTATGTAGTGTTGTGGCGTCTCTCTTTATGTAGTGTTGTGGTGTCTCTCTTTATGTAGTGTTGTGGTGTCTCTCTTTATGTAGTGTTGTGGCGTCTCTCTTTATGTAGTGTTGTGGCGTCTCTCTTTATGTAGTGTTGTGGTGTCTCTCTTTATGTAGTGTTGTGGTGTCTCTCTTTATGTAGTGTTGTGGTGTCTCTCTTTATGTAGTGTTGTGGCGTCACTCTTTATGTAGTGTTGTGGCGTCTCTCTTTATGTAGTGTTGTGGTGTCTCTCTTTATGTAGTGTTGTGGTGTCTCTCTTTATGTAGTGTTGTGGTGTCTCTCTTTATGTAGTGTTGTGGTGTCTCTCTTTATGTAGTGTTGTGGCGTCTCTCTTTATGTAGTGTTGTGGCGTCACTCTTTATGTAGTGTTGTGGTGTCTCTCTTTATGTAGTGTTGTCTTAGGTCTCTCTTTATGTAGTGTTGTGGCGTCTCTCTTTATGTAGTGTTGTGGCGTCTCTCTTTATGTAGTGTTGTGGCGTCTCTCTTTATGTAGTGTTGTGGTGTCTCTCTTTATGTAGTGTTGTGGCGTCTCTCTTTATGTAGTGTTGTGGTGTCTCTCTTTATGTAGTGTTGTGGCGTCTCTCTTTATGTAGTGTTGTGGTGTCTCTCTTTATGTAGTGTTGTGGCGTCTCTCTTTATGTAGTGTTGTGGTGTCTCTCTTTATGTAGTGTTGTGGTGTCTCTCTTTATGTAGTGTTGTGGTGTCTCTCTTTATGTAGTGTTGTGGTGTCTCTCTTTATGTAGTGTTGTGGTGTCTCTCTTTATGTAGTGTTGTGGTGTCTCTCTTTATGTAGTGTTGTGGTGTCTCTCTTTATGTAGTGTTGTGGTGTCTCTCTTTATGTAGTGTTGTGGTGTCTCTCTTTATGTAGTGTTGTGGTGTCTCTCTTTATGTAGTGTTGTGGTGTCTCTCTTTATGTAGTGTTGTGGCGTCTCTCTTTATGTAGTGTTGTGGCGTCTCTCTTTATGTAGTGTTGTGGTGTCTCTCTTTATGTAGTGTTGTGGTGTCTCTCTTTATGTAGTGTTGTGGTGTCTCTCTTTATGTAGTGTTGTGGTGTCTCTCTTTATGTAGTGTTGTGGTGTCTCTCTTTATGTAGTGTTGTGGTGTCTCTCTTTATGTAGTGTTGTGGTGTCTCTCTTTATGTAGTGTTGTGGTGTCTCTCTTTATGTAGTGTTGTGGCGTCTCTCTTTATGTAGTGTTGTGGTGTCTCTCTTTATGTAGTGTTGTGGTGTCTCTCTTTATGTAGTGTTGTGGTGTCTCTCTTTATGTAGTGTTGTGGTGTCTCTCTTTATGTAGTGTTGTGGTGTCTCTTTATGTAGTGTTGTGGTGTCTCTCTTTATGTAGTGTTGTGGTGTCTCTCTTTATGTAGTGTTGTGGTGTGTCTCTTTATGTAGTGTTGTGGCGTCTCTCTTTATGTAGTGTTGTGGCGTCTCTCTTGCTATATGTTTTATTTATTTTTTATCCCAGCCCCGCAGGAGGCCTTTTGCCTTTTGGTAGGCCGTCATTGTAAATAAGAATTTGTTCTTAACAGACTTGCCTAGTTAAATAAAAGGTTAAATAAATACATGTGCTAAATGCTCTGCAGTTGTGATTTGGTTTGCTAATTTAGTAGCTAGTTAGCTATCTAGCTAAGTGGTTAGCTTCTTCCTAAATCAAGCTTGGCTTGGTAACAGCAGAGAATCCCCTCCTGGATCAAGAGCCTTGCTGTCTAATACTTGTTTTGTGCGTGCACCAAACTGTGAGTAGCATTTTTGCATGACTTTATATCTTTATGAGCTAGGATGTCTGTCCTGAAAATAGTTTATGTCAGATACTGTATAAAATGTTCGCAATTACCTCATTAGCATTTGGTTAGCATTCTCTATGGGATTTGACATGTACTTGTTAGCATTGCTAACCTTCGGATTACAGAAGCTCAGTGGGGTTCGAAAATAGCGCCCCTTGTGTTCAGTGCCGGTATTACCGAAAACCCCGGTATGGCACAAGGTCAGCATGAAGGTATGACAATCTGGATACCGCCGAAGCCTAATTCAATATTTCAATAACCAACCATGATTGGGAACAGTACAGTACATAACATGAGAAGCACAGAGAGTAACCTCTTCTTTTCAATCCATAAAAGCCACTCTTCATGCCCAATGGATTTCACTTTGTCTCTTCTTAATAAGTTCTATTTCCTCTCAGAACTAGGCTGCACTATCAGTCTCAAGAGACGTACTACTGAGGGGAATCAGCTTTCCTTAAACCAGTGGTTCTCAAAACTCTGGGACCCCCAGCCCTTCCATGTATTTTAACTATTCCAGATCTAGCACACCTGATTCAACTAATCATCAAGCCCTTGGGGGTCCCCGAGGAGAGCTTTGAGAACCACTGGCTTAAAACAGACAAAACAGGACATACATCCTCCTTGTTGAACTGACACACACACACACACACACACACACACACACACACACACACACACACACCCCTTCGGAGACCTGTGGTCTCTTACCGTCTGTGCGTCGGCGAAGCTGGGTGTCAACTTGGGCTGGAGGATCTTCTCCTGTGTTCCCTCCACCAGCTGGTGGGAGCTGTTGCTGCCCCACACGTACACCTCACACGTCTCCGACACAACGGGAGCCTCGCCCGTCTGGAGGCTGTCTGGGCTGGCACAGGTACGGGAGTAGTCTGACGCCATCCTGCACACCTGGGAGTGAATAGCGCCAAGACTTTACTTGAAGGCTACTTAACCTACATGTACACGACGACGTCATCATCATTCATTCACAACCCATACATTTTTGCATTCATAAGCAGTACACTGTATAAGCTTTTTCAGAAGAGAGAAAAAAAAAAAACTAAACATCAATTGACCTGTGAAATGGTATTTGAGTGGGTATTTTACCTCTTCGAACAGACACAGCGCCGCTTCGTATAAAGAGCACAGCCCGTCTGATGTGCGTTTAGGTTCCCTCCACTGGCTCCTGTCTGCTGACGAGCCCTGGTAGAGAGAGAGTCGGGAGACATCAGGTACACAGTTAGCCACGGCTACATGTAGCCATATTACACGGCATGTGGTAAATGGGACCATACACAATGACTTAATCAATCACGAGCAATGAATAAGGAGCCCTCTGGGAGAAGAAGCTTGGAGAAATACATCTGGTATTATAAAACGCACAATAGACCTACAGAACACAACGTAAGTACGCGACAAATCACGAGCAATAAAGTGTGTTTGTTGGACGCTTACCAGGGAGCGTCTCATCTGCATGAGGATGTTCATGAAGCAGTCGTATCCAATCAGTCCTTCCGGGTTCAGCAGAGACACCTTCATCTTCTCCTTCTCCATGGTGCTGACCACGGCAGACGCCACCAGCGCCATCTCCACCCACTCCAGCAGGTACCTCAGGGAACCCCTCTGGGCAGCAAGGCCCAGCAACAGCTCTGACGCCAGCCTCCGACCCAAGATGTCCGCCCCGGAGTTTGGCATGGTCACTCCCTTGAGGAAGGTGGTGACCTGGACCAGGCAGTCCAGACCCATAGGGGGGATCTTACTCTCGTTGGCCAGGGAGAGGGGCGGCAGGGAGGAGACCACGTCGATGGCCGTGTGGATGACGTCGTTGCAGAGGTTGAGTCCTCCGGGGCCGGGCGGCGGCATCATCCAGCTCTGACGGAGCAAGGCGAAGAGCAGACTGAGCCCCGTGCGGACCCCCATCTCGATCAGAGCGTCGGTGCTGGACCGCGGCCGCTCGTTGACAGAGTGCAGGTCGGCCGATCCGGAGTTGTTCTCGGGCGAGTGCTGCTGCTGCTTGACCTTGCCCTTGTCGTGGTACTTGTTGGACAGAGCGTAGAAGATCCTCTGGAGGACCAGCAGGCGTTTGCGGAGCGCTGCGGCGAAGGGGGAGTCGGAACACACCATCTTGGCCAGCGCCATCTGGCTGCTGAGGAGGGCGTCCAGGTAGTGTTCCTGTTCATCGCTGGACAGGGACTCACGCTCAAAGTCCGGCAGCTGGGGTCCCTTCAGACACAGCACCTGAGGACACAGCATTGACGATGTGTTTTGTGATGATGTGTGTTGTACTATGTTAACGATGTGATGGTTTCACTTTGGGGCCTCATTACACTTTATTCTGGTCCCAGATTTGTTTTGTGTTCTGACCCAACAGATGTTTGGCATGACAATCAGTGACAAGGAGTTGGCAAGATAGCACAAACAGACTGACACTCAGGCTGGTGATGACATAGAGCTTGTGATGCAAAACAAAATGTCTGTGCAAGCAGACAACATATTGGCCGTGTCGCAAACGGCCTACATAGGGAACAGAGTTGCATTTGGGACGCATCTCCTCCTGCTCTCACCTGCTGGGGTAAGAGGACCACCTCCTGCTCTCACCTGCTGGGGTAAGAGGACCACCTCCTGCTCTCACCTGCTGGGGTAAGAGGACCACCTCCTGCTCTCACCTGCTGGGGTAAGAGGACCACCTCCTGCTCTCACCTGCTGAGGTAAGAGGACCACCTCCTGCTCTCACCTGCTGGGGTAAGAGGACCACCTCCTGCTCTCACCTGCTGGGGTAAGAGGACCACCTCCTGCTCTCACCTGCTGGGGTAAGAGGACCACCTCCTGCTCTCACCTGCTGGGGTAAGAGGACCACCTCCTGCTCTCACCTGCTGGGGTAAGAGGACCACCTCCTGCTCTCACCTGCTGGGGTAAGAGGACCACCTCCTGCTCTCACCTGCTGGGGTAAGAGGACCACCTCCTGCTCTCACCTGCTGGGGTAAGAGGACCACCTCCTGCTCTCACCTGCTGGGGTAAGAGGACCACCTCCTGCTCTCACCTGCTGGGGTAAGAGGACCACCTCCTGCTCTCACCTGCTGGGGTAAGAGGACCACCTCCTGCTCTCACCTGCTGGGGTAAGAGGACCACCTCCTGCTCTCACCTGCTGAGGTAAGAGGACCGCCTCCTGCTCTCACCTGCTGAGGTAAGAGGATCACCTCCTGCTCTCACCTGCTGGGGTAAGAGGACCACCTCCTGCTCTCACCTGCTGAGGTAAGAGGACCACCTCCTGCTCTCACCTGCTGAGGTAAGAGGACCACCTCCTGCTCTCACCTGCTGGGGTAAGAGGACCACCTCCTGCTCTCACCTGCTGGGGTAAGAGGACCACCTCCTGCTCTCACCTGCTGGGGTAAGAGGACCACCTCCTGCTCTCACCTGCTGGGGTAAGAGGACCACCTCCTGCTCTCACCTGCTGGGGTAAGAGGACCACCTCCTGCTCTCACCTGCTGAGGTAAGAGGACCACCTCCTGCTCTCACCTGCTGGGGTAAGAGGACCACCTCCTGCTCTCACCTGCTGGGGTAAGAGGACCACCTCCTGCTCTCACCTGCTGGGGTAAGAGGACCACCTCCTGCTCTCACCTGCTGGGGTAAGAGGACCACCTCCTGCTCTCACCTGCTGGGGTAAGAGGACCACCTCCTGCTCTCACCTGCTGGGGTAAGAGGACCACCTCCTGCTCTCACCTGCTGGGGTAAGAGGACCACCTCCTGCTCTCACCTGCTGGGGTAAGAGGACCACCTCCTGCTCTCACCTGCTGGGGTAAGAGGACCACCTCCTGCTCTCACCTGCTGGGGTAAGAGGACCACCTCCTGCTCTCACCTGCTGAGGTAAGAGGACCACCTCCTGCTCTCACCTGCTGAGGTAAGAGGACCACCTCCTGCTCTCACCTGCTGGGGTAAGAGGACCACCTCCTGCTCTCACCTGCTGGGGTAAGAGGACCTCCTCCTGCTCTCACCTGCTGGGGTAAGAGGACCACCTCCTGCTCTCACCTGCTGAGGTAAGAGGACCACCTCCTGCTCTCACCTGCTGAGGTAAGAGGACCACCTCCTGCTCTCACCTGCTGGGGTAAGAGGACCACCTCCTGCTCTCACCTGCTGGGGTAAGAGGACCACCTCCTGCTCTCACCTGCTGGGGTAAGAGGACCACCTCCTGCTCTCACCTGCTGGGGTAAGAGGACCTCCTCCTGCTCTCACCTGCTGGGGTAAGAGGACCACCTCCTGCTCTCACCTGCTGGGGTAAGAGGACCACCTCCTGCTCTCACCTGCTGGGGTAAGAGGACCACCTCCTGCTCTCACCTGCTGGGGTAAGAGGACCACCTCCTGCTCTCACCTGCTGGGGTAAGAGGACCACCTCCTGCTCTCACCTGCTGGGGTAAGAGGACCACCTCCTGCTCTCACCTGCTGGGGTAAGAGGACCACCTCCTGCTCTCACCTGCTGGGGTAAGAGGACCACCTCCTGCTCTCACCTGCTGGGGTAAGAGGACCACCTCCTGCTCTCACCTGCTGGGGTAAGAGGACCACCTCCTGCTCTCACCTGCTGGGGTAAGAGGACCACCTCCTGCTCTCACCTGCTGGGGTAAGAGGACCACCTCCTGCTCTCACCTGCTGAGGTAAGAGGACCACCTCCTTGTTGCTGAGCAGCTTGGAGTAGAGCGCCGACACGCCCTCCCGCGTGGCGATGGACTCGCTGTCCTCCATGATCCACGAGCCGTTCAGGTGCTCCAGCCATTTGAGCTTCACTGGAGGAATCATCAGGGCCATGATGGCATGTCACTCTGCTGCCATTAATCCTGGGTGGACAGGGGGGGAGAGATATTAGCTAGGCCTAACCATTAAGAAAGGGGAATAAAAATCACTCAAACAACAATCAAATATGACACAACCAGACAGACGAGAGATATATTAACATCACCTCAACCAGACAGACAGACAGACAGACAGACAGACAGACAGACAGACAGACAGACAGACAGACAGACAGACAGACAGACAGACAGAGACAGACAGACAGACAGACAGTGGCTTGCCCACTCTGGGGAAGGGTACAAAAACATTTCTGCAGCATTGAAGGTCCCCAAGTACGCAGTGGCCTCCATCATTCTTAAATGGAAGAAGTTTGGAAACACCAAGACTCTTCCTAGAGCTGGCCGCCCGGCCAAACTCAGAGTGAACCTGATGGATGGTCACTCTGACAGAGCTCCAAAGTTCCAAGATTGAACTCTTTGGCCTGAATGCCAAACGTCACGTCTGGAAGAAACCTGGCACCATCCCTACGGAGAAGCATGGTGGTGGCAGCATCATGCTGTGGGGATGTTTTTCAGCGGCAGGGACTGGGAGACTAGTCAGGATCGAGGGAAAGATGAACAGAGCAAAGTACATAGAGATCCTTGATGAAAACCTGCTCCAGAGCGCTCAGGATCTCAGACTGGGGCAAAGGTTCACCTTCCAACAGGACAACGACCCTAAGCACACAGCCAAGACAATGCAGGAGTGGCTTCAGGACAAGTCTCTGTAAGTCCTTGAGTGGCCCAGCCAGAACCCGGACTTGAACCCAATCGAACATCTCTGGAGAGACCTGAAAATAGCTGTGCAGCGATGCTCCCCATCCAAACTGACAGAGCTTGAGAGGATCTGCAGAGAAGAATGGGAGAAACTCCCCAAATACAGGTGTGCCAAGCTTGTAGCGTCATACCCAATAAGACTTGAGGCTGTAATCGCTGCCAAAGGTGCTTCAACAAAGTACTGATTAAAGGGTCTGAATACTTACGTAAATGTGATATTTTAGTTTAAAAAATATATAAATGTGCAAACATTTCTAAAAACCAGTTTTTGCTTTGCCATTATGTGGTATTGTGTGTATATTGATGAGGGGTAAAAAATTTTAAAAAATCAATCAATTTTAGAATAAGGCTGTAACGTAACAAAATGTGAAAGGGGTCTAACACTTAAGTTTTTATACTTATTTCAATGTATTCCTATCTTTCTGACAATCTTTTTTATCTCCATAGATAAACTGATATCTGCTTTTATCTGGAACAAGAAAAACCCTTGGATACGTAAGAGCGTATTGCAGACATCTCGTCCCCAGGGTGGTCTTGCACTTCCGAACTTTCAATATTATTACTGGGCAGCTAATATAAGAATCATTCTATATTGGATGACAGAAATCCCTCATGTTACAGGCCCGAAATGGTTGACCTTGATGATGTCATCCTGTGGCCCCACCTCCTTAGCTGCTTTACTCTGCTCAAAACTTGCATTAGCTGAGCCTGTTTCCAAATACACTAAAAACCCTATTGTGAAACATTCTCAAACAATCTGGAAACAGTTCAGGCGATCGTTTGGTCTCAGTGAATTTTCAACTTCTGCCCCGTTATTAAAGAACCATACATTCTCTCCATCATTATGAGACCGGGCGTTTCATATCTGGTCTGGAAAAGGGATCTCCTCACTGAACGACTTGTACATTGATATGGATTTAGCATCTTTTGAACAGTTAGTACAAAAGTTCAATATTCCCAGATCCCATTTCTTTAGATACCTACAATTGCATAGTTTTGTCTCTTCATACTCTAGTCACTTCCCATCACACCCACCTACCTCCCTTCTAGATTCTATTTTTAAAGTGAACCCTTATATCAAAAGGGGGCATAAGCTTGATCTATACGTTATTAAACTTGCACAATCTGGATTCCCTGAACTCTCTTAAAAACCAATGGGAAGAGGTTTTCGCTGAACAACACAGATGAAACTTGGCAGAGTATGCTTTAGAGAATACATTCTTCATCTATATGTCTAAGACATGCTGTAATTCAATTTAAAATAGTTACATCGGCTGCATTGGTCAAAGGCAAAATTATCCAAGATTAGACCAGAAATACACTACTGGTCAAAAGTTTTAGAACACCTACTCATTCAAGGGTTTTTCTTTATATTTACTATTTTCTACATTGTAGAATAATAGTGAAGACATCAACACTATGAAATAACACACATGGAATCATGTAGTAACCAAAAAAGTGTTAAACAAAACAAAATATATTTTGATGACAGCTTTTCACACTCTTGGCATTCTCTCAACCAGCTTCATGAGGTAGTCACATGGAATGCATTTCAATTAACAGGTGTGCCTTCTTAAAAGTTAATTTGTGGAATTTCTTTCCTTCTTAATGCATTTGAGCCAATCAGTTGTGTTGTGACAAGGTAGGGGCGGTATACAGAAGATAGCCCTATTTGGTAAAAGTCCAAGTCCATATTATGGCAAGAACAACTCAAATAAGCAAAGACAAACAACAGTCCATCATTACTTTAAGACATGAAGGTCAGTCAATACGGAACATTTCAAGAACTTTGAAAGTTTATTTAAGTGCAGTCGCAAAAACCATCAAGCGCTATGAGGAAACTGGCGCTCATGAGGACCGCCACTGCTGCAGAGGATAAGTTCATTAGAGTTACCAGCCTCAGAAATTGCAGCCCAAATAAATGCTTCACAGAGTTCAAGTAACAGACACATCTTAACATCAAATGTTCAGAGGAGACTGCGTGAATCAGGCCTTCATGGTCGAATTGCTGCAAAGAAACCACTACTAAAGGACACCAATAAGAAGAAGCGACTTGCTTGGGCCAAGAAACACGCGCAATGGACATCTTCGTAAGATGCGGTGCGGGTGAACGGATGATCTCCGCATGTGTATTTCCCACTGTAAAGCATGGAGGAGGAGGCGTTATGGTGTGGGGGTGCTTTGCTGGTGACACTGTCTGTGATTTACACTTAACCAGCATGGCTACCACAACATTCTGCAGCAATACGCCATCCCATCTGGTTTGGGCTTAGTGGGACTATCATTTGGGGGTTTCTCAACAGGACAATAACCCTACACACCTCCAGGCTGTGTAAGGGCTGTTCTACCAAGAAGGAGAGTGATGGAGTGCTGCATCAGATGACCTGGCCTCCACAATCCCCTGACCTCAACCCAATTGAGATGGTTTGGGATGAGTCTGACCGCAGAGTCAAGGAAAAGCAGCCAACAAGTGCTCAGCATATGTGGGAACTCCTTCAAGACTGTTGGAAAAGCATTCCAGGTGAAGCTGGTTGAGAGAATGCCAAGAGTGTGCAAAGCTGTCATCAAGGCAAAGGGTGGCTATTTTAAGAATCTCAAATATAAAATATATTTAGATTTGTTTTACCCTTTTTTGGTTACTACATGATTCCATATGTGTTATTTCATAGTTTTGATGTCTTCACTATTATTCTACAATGTAGAAAATAGTAAAAATAAAGAAAAACCCTGGAATGAGGAAGTTACGCAACATCTCAAGCTAGAGAAAATACGCTCCGCCGTTAGGGGATCTGCAATTACATTTTGTAATATCTGGCAACCTTTCTTATTCTTTGTAGAAGACATGGACCCAGCTAATTTCACAACTCCATAAACCAACCCAAATTACAATTTGTATCACTATTTTTACTTTTTGTTTTATAATATCTTTTTTACTATATGATTATATTACTAATTCTATATCATGGCTGGGTTGGGGAGGGTTTGATCTGGTAGGGGATCTGTGTGTGTTCTGTTGGAGCATGGGGCTGGGTTGGGGAGGGTTTGATCTGGTAGGGGATCTGTGTGTGTTCTGTTGGAGCATGGCTGGGTTGGGGAGGGTTTGATCTGGTAGGGGATCCGTGTGTGTTCTGTTAGAGCATGGGGGGGGGTTTGATCTGGTAGGGGATCCGTGTGTGTTCTGTTGGAGCATGGCTGGGTTGGGGAGGGTTTGATCTGGTAGGGGATCCGTGTGTGTTCTGTTGGAGCATGGCTGGGTTGGGGAGGGTTTGATCTGGTAGGGGATCCGTGTGTGTTCTGTTGGAGCATGGCTGGGTTGGGGAGGGTTTGATCTGGTAGGGGATCCGTGTGTGTTCTGTTGGAGCATGGCTGGGTTGGGGAGGGTTTGATCTGGTAGGGGATCCGTGTGTGTTCTGTTGGAGCATGGCTGGGTTGGGGAGGGTTTGATCTGGTAGGGGATCCGTGTGTGTTCTGTTGGAGCATGGGGGGGGGTTGGGGAGGGTTTGATCTGGTAGGGGATCCGTGTGTGTTCTGTTGGAGCATGGCTGGGTTGGGGAGGGTTTGATCTGGTAGGGGATCCGTGTGTGTTCTGTTGGAGCATGGCTGGGTTGGGGAGGGTTTGATCTGGTAGGGGATCCGTGTGTGTTCTGTTGGAGCATGGCTGGGTTGGGGAGGGTTTGATCTGGTAGGGGATCCGTGTGTGTTCTGTTGGAGCATGGCTGGGTTGGGGAGGGTTTGATCTGGTAGGGGATCTGTGTGTGTTCTGTTGGAGCATGGGGGGGGGTTGGAGAGGGTTTGATCTGGTAGGGGATCCGTGTGTGTTCTGTTGGAGCATGGGGGGGGGGGGTTGGGGAGGGTTTGATCTGGTAGGGGATCCGTGTGTGTTCTGTTGGAGCATGGCTGGGTTGGGGAGGGTTTGATCTGGTAGGGGATCCGTGTGTGTTCTGTTGGAGCATGGCTGGGTTGGGGAGGGTTTGATCTGGTAGGGGATCCGTGTGTGTGTTCTGTTGGAGCATGGCTGGGTTGGGGAGGGTTTGATCTGGTAGGGGATCCGTGTGTGTTCTGTTGGGAGCATGGCTGGGTTGGGGAGGGTTAGATCTGGTAGGGGATCCGTGTGTGTTCTGTTGGGAGCATGGCTGGGTTGGGGAGGGTTTGATCTGGTAGGGGATCCGTGTGTGTTCTGTTGGGAGCATGGCTGGAAATGAAACAAGACACTGAAATGAAACAACTAGCCTACAGTGCACTCATCTTATAGTGATCACATCCGTGAAGGACAATTTTATCACTATAAGCTGTTGATCACACTAACCACATTCAGTTTATGGAACTAGGCTATAGACCTAACATGTAACATGTCCTCGGAACTCCAACTAGACCCATAGAGATGATGTACGACTAGTCAGCTACCCTAATACTGTGTTCCAGTTACTACACATGGCATTCCCAATATTCCTGGGGGAACATTTTCCAACATGCTGTCAGCCTAATCCATGGAACCAATGTAACGCCCTAATTTTGCTGGAAGTAACCATGACATTGCATATTACCCAACGACCTAGGTGTAAACATTTCAGATCATTCCAGTTATACAGGATAATAGTAATAAACTTAGGCCTGCATGTGCTTTATGCCACAGATACTATCAGTTCTCACAAGATAGGCCTATTTGCACCAGCGGTCAAATCAACACAGTACACATCAGCACAGTACATATCAGCCAGTACACATCAGCACAGTACATATCAGCCAGTACATATCAGCACAGCAGTCATTGCCTTACATGAACTTCATGGGGAAGCAAACACACACATGGGGAAGCAACACACACATGAGGAAGCAACACACACATGGGGAAGCAAACACACACATGAGGAAGCAACACACACATGGGGAAGCAAACACACACATGGGGAAGCAAACACACCTGGGGAAGCAATGTGGAGAGAAACATGCGGAAGGCCTAGACAACTAAATTAGGCCGTAATATGACTTTCAACATCAGTTACTAATTGATTATGAACCTGTTTTCTCTGGATGGGAAATAGGTCACCTGATACTGAGTGTAGAAGAAGAACGGTTTTCACCTTCTGTTCAGGCTTGTCCATTACATCTAGGCTATTCCCTTACCCCCTACACTCAAACCAGCAGGCCTATATTGCCTAACATACAGTTGTTAGCTACCGTTCTTCATAATACGCCTATGCATTATGCAATACAAATAACTAAATGTTAGTAGTACCGACATGCATTCGACATCCATGAAATCTTGCAACAACAGCTGGAAACATTGATTTCACAGTCCACAGCTATGGTGATACTTATTGCCTAATGGTCTGGAAGTGGCCTTCCACTACACAGTGACAATGCATTTCCTATGTGCATTTTATATTAGAATTTCTCAATCTCTTGCTACACAATCGTTTTTATATTGCGGGCGGCAGGTAGCCTAGCGGTTAAGAGCGTTGGGCCAGTAACCAAAAGGTAGCTGGTTCGAATCCCTGAGCCGACTAGGTGAAAAATCTGTCATTGTGCCCTTGAGCAAGACACTTAACCCTAATTGCGCCTGTAACTCACTCTAGATAAGAGCATCTGCTAAATTACTCCATTTTTTTATGTACAGCTTTCACCATGCAATATTGATCTCAAGAAGAAGGGCACCAGCATTATTGGCAATCTCATGAGCAGGCGTGCTATGTTCGCCTGCTGCATTGCTGAACATACGAGACAAAAAGTGAATAGCTTTGACAGCTGTCTGTCATATTATAAAGCCTACTGTGGTATCAGTATGTGCCCAGGGACAGCAAGGTGGAATACTGTAAATTGTCATAGTAGGCAATACAGTGGTGATATACTGTAAACCCAGCTAGCTACTTCAGCTAACTAGCTAGCTACTAAATACTTGCCTATGCTGGATAAACAGTAAGGTAGGCAAATCAGCTGACCAGGTAGCTAGCCATTTAGCTAGCTAGCTTAACTAGTTGCATAAACTAGCTAGCTAGTAGCTAACGTTAGCGGGCTAACTAACACGTTCCACATCTCTAACCTACCTAGCTTTAACAGACAATCCACAAAAACAACATAAATGCTATTTGTTCGCTAGCTTGACTAATTATTCACCAGACATAGAATATGTTAGACTGACATGACACAGCTGTATAGTAAGGTAGCTAGCCAGCTAGCTAGCAAGCAAGCTAACAGACTAGCTAGCTGCCATCGCAATGGACTAGCTACACTTCAACTTATAGAACAGTCTACTAGGCCTGTAACGTTAGCTACATAGGCCAAAATCAAACAAATAACTAACTAGCATGCTAGCTAAGTTTATTACAGCCTTGTTACATACGAGGTTACTAACAGTTAGCTAACTACTGTGTTATGTTGTAAACTGGCGGTGGTGCTGAAGCACAACATAAAGCTAATGCTAGCAGGCTACCGATGATAACCAATAGAGTTCACTTTACTGTTAGGTAGCTAGTTAGGTAGGTAGCTGCTAGCTAGCTGGAAGCAACTCATACACATGTAGGTAAATGGAAAACACAGGCTACAGCTAGCTAATTTGGCCATCAACGATACAGATAGCAAGACTCTGGCACTGTTTTGCAACAGTAAAATTAATTGTCGGGAAATTGTCTTGACATTTTATGCAAGCTTACACATAGAAAGGCCTAGCTAGCTAGCATAGCTGACTAGCAGTTAGGAGAGAAGAGATTCGAGAGATGTAGCTAGCTAGCTTGACGAGCTTACCATCAACTGTCAAAGGGGCCTCTTCACTGTGGCACGTAAATGCACTTCATTGCAATAACAAAGGTTTCTGCAATTGAAGAACGTATTGGTTGTATCCGTAAGCTTACTTGTGGGTTTTGATAAGGTGTCGTTAGCTACAAAAAAAAAGGCTGAAAGTCAGGAGCACGTTTCCATTCTTCCCACCTTTTCGTTTCTGGCTGCAACTTCCACTGCAATGGATCGAGATGAGAGGTTCACTCCCTAGCCTCAGCCCCAGACCTGGGCGCAGTGACGTGAGTCTGTCTGTCTACAGGCAGTCAGAGGCTGAGCTACTGATCCAGATGAGAGGTTCACTCCCTAGCCTCAGACCCAGACCTGGGCGCAGTGACGTGAGTCTGTCTGTCTACAGGCAGTCAGAGGCTGAGCTACTGACTGACTGCAGCCATGTAAACAAAGGAAAATGCTATCATTTCAATATTGAATGGTCAATTCCAGTGGTTACATCAATTATTTTTGTCTATAATGTTTAAAAAAATTTAATGAATTTTTTTTTTTAAGGAGTGGGGAAATCCCACACCTTTCGTAATTTTTTGTAGATTTATTGAAGAGATAGTTTAGTGTCTAAGATAGGGGAGGGTGGGGTCAAAGGGCAGTGGGTCGGATTCGAACCCATGCTGACTCTTGTTTGCAATAATTTCAATATTGAATTATCAATTCCAGTGGTTACATCAATTATTTTTGCATTGTCATCATAGTTAATTATTCTGCAAATACCTTTGGGCCAAAATTTGAAATAGCTACTAGTTCCAGTTCATGCATGTTTTACCCTTCTGCACAATACAGTAATACCATCACAATGATGCAACATGTAATAGCAGTCAACTGTAAGTGTTTTAATGACCACTTGTATCATATAGTTATTACATTATTATAGTTATTACATTGTAGAGTTATTACATTATTATATTACATTATTATAGTTATTACATTATTATATTACATTATTATAGTTATTATATTATATAGTTATTACATAAAACATATAGTTATTACATTATTATAGTTATTACATTATAGAGTTATTACATTATTATAGTTATTATATTATATAGTTATTACATAAAACATATATATAGTTATTGCCTATTATAATTATTATATTATAGTTATTACATTATTATAGTTATTACATTATAGAGTTACTACATTATTATAGTTATTATATTATATAGTTATTACATAAAACACATATATAGTTATTGCATATTATAGTTATTATATTATAGTTATTACAAATCAAATCAAATCAAATCAAATCAAATTTTATTGGTCACATGCGCCGAATACAACAGGTGCAGACATTACAGTGAAATGCTTACTTACAGCCCTTAACCAACAGTGCATTTATTTTAAACAAAAAAGTAAGAGTAAAACAACAACAAAAAAGTGTTGAGAAAAAAAGAGCAGAAGTAAAAAATAAAGTGACAGTAGGGAGGCTATATATACAATAGAATAAAGTGACAGTAGGGAGGCTATATATACAGGGGGGTACCGTTGCATAGTCAATGTGCGGGGGCACCGGCCAGTTGAGGCAGTTGAGGCAATATGTACATGTGGGTAGAGTTAAAGTGACTATGCATAAATACTTAACAGAGTAGCAGCAGCGTAAAAAGGATGGGGTGGGGGGGCAGTGCAAATAGTCCGGGTAGCCATGATTAGCTGTTCAGGAGTCTTATGGCTTGGGGGTAGAAGCTGTTGAGAAGTCTTTTGGACCTAGACTTGGCACTCCGGTACCGCTTGCCGTGCGGTAGCAGAGAGAACAGTCTATGACTAGGGTGACTGGAGTCTTTGACAATTTTGAGGGCCTTCCTCTGACACCGCCTGGTATAGAGGTCCTGGATGGCAGGGAGCTTTGCCCCAGTGATGTACTGGGCCGTACGCACTACCCTCTGTAGTGCCTTGCGGTCAGAGGCCAAGCAGTTGCCATACCAGGCGGTGATGCAACCAGTCAGGATGCTCTCGATGGTGCAGCTGTAGAATTTTTTGAGGATCTGAGGACCCATGCCAAATCTTTTTAGTCTCCTGAGGGGGAATAGGCTTTGTCGTGCCCTCTTCACGACTGTCTTGGTGTGTTTGGACCATGATAGTTCGTTGGTGATGTGGACACCAAGGAACTTGAAGCTCTCAACCTGTTCCACTACAGCCCCGTCGATGAGAATGGGGGCGTGCTCAGTCCTCTTTTTTTTCCTGTAGTCCACAATCATCTCCTTTGTCTTGGTCACGTTGAGGGAGAGGTTGTTGTCCTGGCACCACACGGCCAGATCTCTGACCTCCTCCCTATAGGCTGTCTCATCGTTGTCGGTGATCAGGCCTACCACTGTTGTGTCGTCGGCAAACTTAATGATGGTGTTGGAGTCGTGCCTGGCCATGCAGTCATGGGTGAACAGAGAGTACAGGAGGGGACTGAGCACGCACCCCTGAGGGGCCCCCGTGTTGAGGATCAGTGTGGCAGATGTGTTGTTACCTACCCTTACCACCTGGGGGCGGCCCGTCAGGAAGTCCAGGATCCAGTTGCAGAGGGAGGTGTTTAGTCCCAGGATCCTTAGCTTAGTGATGAGCTTTGAGGGCACTATGGTGTTGAATGCTGAGCTGTAGTCAATGAATAGCATTCTCACGTAGGTGTTCCTCTTGTCCAGGTGGGAAAGGGCAGTGTGGAGTGCGATAGAGATTGCATCATCTGTGGATCTGTTGGGGCGGTATGCAAATTGGAGTGGGTCTAGGGTTTCTGGGATTATGCTGTTGATGTGAGCCATGACCAGTCTTTCAAAGCACTTCATGGCTACAGACGTCAGTGCCACGGGTCGGTAGTCATTTAGGCAGGTTATCTTAGAGTTCTTGGGCACGGGGACTATGGTGGTCTGCTTGAAACATGTTGGTATTACAGACTCAGTCAGGGACATGTTGAAAATGTCAGTGAAGACACTTGCCAGTTGGTCAGCACATGCTCGGAGTACACGTCCTGGTAATCCGTCTGGCCCTGCGGCCTTGTGAATGTTGACCTGCTTAAAAGTCTTACTCACATCGGCTACGGAGAGCGTGATCACATAGTCGTCCGGAACAGCTGGTGCTCTCATGCATGCTTCAGTGTTGCTTGCCTCGAAGCGAGCATAGAAGTGGTTTAGCTCGTCTGGTAGGCTTGTGTCACTGGGCAGCTCGCGGCTGTGCTTCCCTTTGTAGTCTGTAATAGTTTTCAAGCCCTGCCACATCCGACGAGCGTCAGAGCCAGTGTAGTATGATTCAATCTTAGACCTGTATTGACTCTTTGCCTGTTTGATGGTTCGTCGGAGGTCATAGCGGGATTTCTTATAAGCGTCCGGGTTAGAGTCCCGTTCCTTGAAAGCGGCAGCTCTACCCTTTAGCTCAGTGCGGATGTTTCCTGTAATCCATGGCTTCTGGTTGGGGTATGTATTACATTATTATAGTTATTAAATTATAGAGTTATTACATTATTCTAGTTATTACATTATATAGTTATTACATTATATAGTTATTACATTATTCTAGTTATTACATCATAGAGTTATTATATTATTCTAGTTATTACATCATAGAGTTATTATATTATTCTAGTTATTACATTGTATAGTTATTACATTATTCTAGTTATTACATTATTCTAGTTATTACATTATTCTAGTTTTTCCATGATTCTAGTTATTACATTATTCTAGTTTTTCCATGATTCTAGTTATAAAAATTATATAGTTATTACATTATTCTAGTTATTACAGAGAAATACAGACAAGGGTCCCACACATTTTGGATTATTAAAAGAGAGATTGGATTAAGTTTCTTGATTAATATTGTTTGGCCATTGGCCTGCCATATATCTGAATCCAAACTAATAGTAAAGGGAGTGGAGGCTAGTGTTAATTGCCTAGTGGCCAGGCAGCAAGAGGAAGCAGTGTTGTGGTTATCTGGGCTGAGCAGAGACAGTACAGAGTTTATATCTCTACTGGAGAGCTGCTCTGGAGCTCAGCCCCTGCCTGCTGCTCCCATATCTATTGGGTGAAAAACCACAGTGTGCCATCACAGCAGCAATATTTGTGACCTGTTGCCACAAGAAAAGGGCAACCAGTGAAGAACAAACACCATTGTAAATACAACCCATATTTATATTGATTTTCCCTTTTGTACTTTAACTATTTGCACATTGTTACAACACTGTATATAGACATAATATGAGATTTGAAATGTCTTTATTCTTTTGGAACTTCTGAGTGTAATGTTTACTGTACATTATTTATCGTTTATTTCACTTTTGTTTATGATCTATTTCACTTGCTTTGGCAATGTAAACATATGCTTCCCATGCCAATAACGCCCTTTGAATTGAATTTATAGAAGAGAGAGGGGGCGAAGGTGGGTATTTTTTATTACCAGTTACTGGTGACTGACTGTATTTATGTGAATGTTATTACTGGTATGTTACTGGTGACTGGGTGGATGTATGTGAATGTTATTACCGGTATGTTACTGGTGACTGGGTGGATGTATGTGAATGTTATTACCGGTATGTTACTGGTGACTGGGTGGATGTATGTGAATGTTATTACCGGTATGTTACTGGTGACTGGGTGGATGTATGTGAATGTTATTACTGGTATGTTGCTGGTGACTGGGTGGATGTATGTGAATGTTATTACCGGTATGTTGCTGGTGACTGGGTTTGCTGTGTGTGCTGTCCCCTGAAGGAAGGAATACTCTAGAACACACCGACAGGTTCACATTCTCCAACTGAACCTACCGTCACTGGACTCAACAAAGAGCCTCCGCCTCAGGCTTATACTGCAGGTCTGTACTGTAGTCGGCTATGCTCAATACATCACATCAACAACCGTTTATGTCAAAGGATTCTTCAGAAGTTGACGTTCAAGGAGTAGTCGTGTATAGTTTACAAATGTCCTGATTCAAGGAACATGACCAGATCTCAGACCTCCACAAAGTTGCAATGACAACTTATTTGCATCTCTTTCATAATATGAAACCAATCTATGTGTACAGTACCTTGACTCTGTGAACTTATGAGGCCTTAACACAGCTACGGTATGTTGTTGTTGTGTATCTCGAGCACCAATCAGAGGCACACTGAGGACATAACCAACCAACTGCAACATCTGTCAGTCATTCAGCATCCCGTGGAGAAACCAACTGCATCAACAGTCAGTCATTCAGCATCCTGTGGAGAAACCGACTGCATCAACAGTCAGTCATTCAGCATCCCGCGGAGAAACCAACTGCAGTGCTTTACAAACTACTACTCTGATTTGAGCTGATTTGATTTAGGCCTAGAGACTACAGCCAGACGCCACAGAAAGAGTTGCCCCTGGGTTTATTGTTCAAGTGAATGAATGTACTCAACTCGCTATTTGGAGTGTCTTGGTAAAAGGTGGCAGAAAACATGTTGGCAGAATAAAGAAAGCAAACAGGCGTTGAATGACTTTTAATTCGAATTGATCCAACCTTAGTTTAAGGGGAGTGAACGGAGAGGAGTGAAGATTGATGGGAAATTGGTGAATCTAACATTCGAAATGAAGGGGTTAACGTAAAAAAACCCAGAATGGAATGGTGCTTGGTGGAATGGTGCTTGGTGGAATGGTGCTTGGTGGAATGGTGATTGGTGGAATGGTGCTTGGTGGAATGGTGCTTGGTGGAATGGTGCTTGGTGGAATGGTGCTTGGTGGAATGGTGCTTGGTGGAATGGTGATTGGTGGAATGTGCTTGGTGGAATGGTGCTTGGTGGAATGGTGATTGGTGGAATGGTGATTGGTGGAATGGTGATTGGTGGAATGGTGATTGGTGGAATGGTGCTTGGTGGAATGGTGCTTGGTGGAATGGTGCTTGGTGGAATGGTGCTTGGTGGAATGGTGCTTGGTGAAATGGTGATTGGTGGAATGGTGATTGGTGGAATGGTGCTTGGTGGAATGGTGATTGGTGGAATGGTTCTTGGTGGAATGGTGCTTGGTGGAATGGTGCTTGGTGGAATGGTGCTTGGTGGAATGGTGCTTGGTGGAATGGTGCTTGGTGGAATGGTTCTTGGTGGAATGGTGCTTGGTGGAATGGTGCTTGGTGAAATGGTGCTTGGTGGAATGGTGCTTGGTGGAATGGTGCTTGGTGGAATGGTGCTTGGTGGAATGGTGCTTGGTGGAATGGTGCTTGGTGGTTAACTTCAGGAGGTGGAATGGAGGAATGGTGGTGCTTGGTTGGTTGTTGTCTTCAGGAAGTGTTACTCCTCTTCCTGGTCTCTTCCTCGTGGTTGCTGTCACAGCTCCTCTGAAAACACAACCAGTATTCTAAGGTGCTGTTGTCTATTTCTAGGCAGTAGCTAAACCTACACTCTGTTTCTCTGTAATAACTCCAGTAATAGATGTTAATATAATATATTTTAGGCAGGCCATCATCTATGTTCTCCAGAGTTGACCGTGGCTAAACACAATGACATGTTCAGTATGTTACCGAGTTACTGTAACTATAGATATGAATGGCAGATCTGTGTGAATGACTTTCTGTATCTGCTGAGACGACAACACAACAATATTTGTGTTTACGTAACCGAGGGCAACAACACACCAGTTCTTGACCCATCACTAACCAGTTTACACACAAGTCCCGTGACTGGCTGAGTGATCAGTGACATCAGCAGCATTACATGGGTTAATTAGACACATAGACTGTGTAATATTAATTGGTTAATTAGACATAGACTGTAATATTAATGGGTTAATTAGACATAGACTGTTTAATATTAATGGGTTAATTAGACATAGACTGTTTAATATTAATGGGTTAGTTAGACATAGACTGTTTAATATTAATGGGTTAGTTAGACATAGACTGTGTAATATTAATGGGTTAGTTAGACATAGACTGTGTAATATTAATGGGTTAATTAGACATAGACTGTTTAATATTAATGGGTTAGTTAGACATAGACTGTGTAATATTAATGGGTTAATTAGACATAGACTGTTTAATATTAATGGGTTAATTAGACATAGACTGTGTAATATTAATGGGTTAATTAGACATATACTGTGTAATATTAATGGGTTAGTTAGACATAGACTGTGTAATATTAATGGGTTAATTAGACATAGACTGTAATATTAATGGGTTAGTTAGACATAGACTGTTTAATATTAATGGGTTAATTAGACACAGACTGTTTTAGTTAGACATAGACTGTTTAATATTAATGGGTTAGTTAGACATAGACTGTGTAATATTAATGGGTTAATTAGACATAGACTGTGTAATATTAATGGGTTAATTACTGGTGACTGACTGTATTTATGTGAATGTTATTACTGGTATGTTACTGGTGACTGGGTGGATGTATGTGAATGTTATTACCGGTATGTTACTGGTGACTGGGTGGATGTATGTGAATGTTATTACCGGTATGTTACTGGTGACTGGGTGGATGTATGTGAATGTTATTACCGGTATGTTACTGGTGACTGGGTGGATGTATGTGAATGTTATTACTGGTATGTTGCTGGTGACTGGGTGGATGTATGTGAATGTTATTACCGGTATGTTGCTGGTGACTGGGTTTGCTGTGTGTGCTGTCCCCTGAAGGAAGGAATACTCTAGAACACACCGACAGGTTCACATTCTCCAACTGAACCTACCGTCACTGGACTCAACAAAGAGCCTCCGCCTCAGGCTTATACTGCAGGTCTGTACTGTAGTCGGCTATGCTCAATACATCACATCAACAACCGTTTATGTCAAAGGATTCTTCAGAAGTTGACGTTCAAGGAGTAGTCGTGTATAGTTTACAAATGTCCTGATTCAAGGAACATGACCAGATCTCAGACCTCCACAAAGTTGCAATGACAACTTATTTGCATCTCTTTCATAATATGAAACCAATCTATGTGTACAGTACCTTGACTCTGTGAACTTATGAGGCCTTAACACAGCTACGGTATGTTGTTGTTGTGTATCTCGAGCACCAATCAGAGGCACACTGAGGACATAACCAACCAACTGCAACATCTGTCAGTCATTCAGCATCCCGTGGAGAAACCAACTGCATCAACAGTCAGTCATTCAGCATCCTGTGGAGAAACCGACTGCATCAACAGTCAGTCATTCAGCATCCCGCGGAGAAACCAACTGCAGTGCTTTACAAACTACTACTCTGATTTGAGCTGATTTGATTTAGGCCTAGAGACTACAGCCAGACGCCACAGAAAGAGTTGCCCCTGGGTTTATTGTTCAAGTGAATGAATGTACTCAACTCGCTATTTGGAGTGTCTTGGTAAAAGGTGGCAGAAAACATGTTGGCAGAATAAAGAAAGCAAACAGGCGTTGAATGACTTTTAATTCGAATTGATCCAACCTTAGTTTAAGGGGAGTGAACGGAGAGGAGTGAAGATTGATGGGAAATTGGTGAATCTAACATTCGAAATGAAGGGGTTAACGTAAAAAAACCCAGAATGGAATGGTGCTTGGTGGAATGGTGCTTGGTGGAATGGTGCTTGGTGGAATGGTGATTGGTGGAATGGTGCTTGGTGGAATGGTGCTTGGTGGAATGGTGCTTGGTGGAATGGTGCTTGGTGGAATGGTGCTTGGTGGAATGGTGATTGGTGGAATGTGCTTGGTGGAATGGTGCTTGGTGGAATGGTGATTGGTGGAATGGTGATTGGTGGAATGGTGATTGGTGGAATGGTGATTGGTGGAATGGTGCTTGGTGGAATGGTGCTTGGTGGAATGGTGCTTGGTGGAATGGTGCTTGGTGGAATGGTGCTTGGTGAAATGGTGATTGGTGGAATGGTGATTGGTGGAATGGTGCTTGGTGGAATGGTGATTGGTGGAATGGTTCTTGGTGGAATGGTGCTTGGTGGAATGGTGCTTGGTGGAATGGTGCTTGGTGGAATGGTGCTTGGTGGAATGGTGCTTGGTGGAATGGTTCTTGGTGGAATGGTGCTTGGTGGAATGGTGCTTGGTGAAATGGTGCTTGGTGGAATGGTGCTTGGTGGAATGGTGCTTGGTGGAATGGTGCTTGGTGGAATGGTGCTTGGTGGTTAACTTCAGGAGGTGGAATGGAGGAATGGTGGTGCTTGGTTGGTTGTTGTCTTCAGGAAGTGTTACTCCTCTTCCTGGTCTCTTCCTCGTGGTTGCTGTCACAGCTCCTCTGAAAACACAACCAGTATTCTAAGGTGCTGTTGTCTATTTCTAGGCAGTAGCTAAACCTACACTCTGTTTCTCTGTAATAACTCCAGTAATAGATGTTAATATAATATATTTTAGGCAGGCCATCATCTATGTTCTCCAGAGTTGACCGTGGCTAAACACAATGACATGTTCAGTATGTTACCGAGTTACTGTAACTATAGATATGAATGGCAGATCTGTGTGAATGACTTTCTGTATCTGCTGAGACGACAACACAACAATATTTGTGTTTACGTAACCGAGGGCAACAACACACCAGTTCTTGACCCATCACTAACCAGTTTACACACAAGTCCCGTGACTGGCTGAGTGATCAGTGACATCAGCAGCATTACATGGGTTAATTAGACACATAGACTGTGTAATATTAATTGGTTAATTAGACATAGACTGTAATATTAATGGGTTAATTAGACATAGACTGTTTAATATTAATGGGTTAATTAGACATAGACTGTTTAATATTAATGGGTTAGTTAGACATAGACTGTTTAATATTAATGGGTTAGTTAGACATAGACTGTGTAATATTAATGGGTTAGTTAGACATAGACTGTGTAATATTAATGGGTTAATTAGACATAGACTGTTTAATATTAATGGGTTAGTTAGACATAGACTGTGTAATATTAATGGGTTAATTAGACATAGACTGTTTAATATTAATGGGTTAATTAGACATAGACTGTGTAATATTAATGGGTTAATTAGACATATACTGTGTAATATTAATGGGTTAGTTAGACATAGACTGTGTAATATTAATGGGTTAATTAGACATAGACTGTAATATTAATGGGTTAGTTAGACATAGACTGTTTAATATTAATGGGTTAATTAGACACAGACTGTTTTAGTTAGACATAGACTGTTTAATATTAATGGGTTAGTTAGACATAGACTGTGTAATATTAATGGGTTAATTAGACATAGACTGTGTAATATTAATGGGTTAATTAGACATAGACTGTAATATTAATGGTTTAATTAGACATAGACTGTAATATTAATGGGTTAGTTAGACATAGACTGTTTAATATTAATGGGTTAATTAGACATAGACTGTAATATTAATGGTTTAATTAGACATAGACTGTGTAATATTAATGGGTTAATTAGACAGACTGTAATATTAATGGTTTAATTAGACATAGACTGTGTAATATTAATGGGTTAATTAGACATAGACTGTAATATTAATGGGTTAATTAGACATAGACTGTAATATTAATGGGTTAATTAGACATAGACTGTAATATTAATGGGTTAACAGGACCATACTAGGACTAAAAGGCTTTTGGACTTGGTTCTGCTCTCTTGGCTCTGTATCACTGTGTTTGGCTGATACAGTACACACACACACACACACACACACACACACACACACACACAGACACACACACACACACACACACACACACAATCACATGTGTAGCATTTCAATCGATAAGGTCTTTATCAGGTTCAGTGGGTTTAGATCAGGTAGGTACAAGCATGTAAAACACACATACAAAAATAACACTATCGACTAACTTCAACCTGATCTCAGAAGGTAGGCCTGATGTCATTAATGCTGTCTGCTCATTATCATTCCTCTACCAAAAACTGCATCAACATTATCAACACTTGGCATTGAGCTATGGAAGAAAAAAACAAGCTACTTCTAAAGTTGCAGACTTTAAAATAAAACCTCAAAACCTATCAAGCCTCTTATAGCATTCTTAGTAAACACAAAGAGAAGCCATTAGAAATACTTTGACATTTCATTTTAGCTGATCACAAAAATAATACTAATGTTTAACAAGGAAAACTAACTAAAGTAAGAATATTCAAAAGAGATGACTCCCAGTGTCTGCTCCTTCCTGTGTCTGTCATTGTCTCTGGGCTCCTGTAACTGCTGATATCTCTACTGTCCAGACTAATACTATACTATACTATACTATACTATACTATACTAGACTATACTATACTATACTATACTATACTATACTGTACTATACTGTACTGTACTATCCAGACACATACTATACTATACTATACTATACTATACTATACTATACTATACTATACTATACTATACTATACTATACTATACTATACTATACTATCCAGACTCAATCAGATCCAGGTTGATACTATACTATACTATACTATACTATACAATACTATACTATTCAGACTCAGTCAGGTCCAGGTTGATACTATACTATACAATACAATACAATACTATACTATACTATACTATACTATACTATACTCTACTCTACTCTACTCTACTATACTCTACTATACTATACTATACTATACTCTACTCTACTATACTATACTCTACGATACTATACCATACTATCTCTTCAATCCAGACTCAGTGAAGTTCAGGCTAATCCCAGACAGCAGATCTCCTCCACAGCTTCTGTTCAGCATTTCCTTCAGCGCCTCATTCACATCATTATTAAACACAGTGGAGAAGTTACAGTTGGGGTACCCCCCTCCTCCTCCTCCTCCACCCCCTCCTCCGACCCCACCGACCCCGTCCGTGACCCCAAACGACCCCACCACGTCCTGCACCCACTTCAGCTCGTCGCTCAGCTCCTGTCTTAGGGCGTCAAAGTGGCTCTTCCTCTCCTGGTAGCGGGCGCTAACGTTGCTGATGCTAACATCCACCACCTTCATCTCATCCTGCAGGCTCCTCTTCATCACCTCCACCTTACGGAACTCATAGCGGATCTGAGACAGCTGGTGGCGGACCCCCTCGCTCTCCTCCTTGTACCAGGACTCCTTGTGGTTGTAGATGGAGACCAGGGCGTCGATGTCCTCCTGCAGGGAGTCGTGGGCCGAGGCTAGCCCAGAGAAGGAGCCCTCCATCTGGCTGATGTCCTCCACTACCTGGGCGAAGCGTTCGAAGTTGGCATAGGTGTTGTTGGGGGGCATGGAGGAGTGGGACTTCATGGTGTACTCCTTGAGACGTTTGGTCTTCAGCTGACGGCGCTCACGCTTCTTGGGGGTCTTGGTCTGGTCCGGGGTCTTGGTGCTGGGGGTCTTGGTCTGGTCCGGGGTCTTGGTGCTGGGGGTCTCCTCCTTGTACTCATTAGACTTGAGACACAAGAGATGAGGAAGAAAGATGGAGGGTTACTGAGCTGGAAGTCACTTACTGGCACTGCATGCCATGCATTGATGATGTTCTGTCCAGCATTGGAATATAAGCCAGTGGTCAGATGCATCCATTACCAAACCACAGGCAACACTCCAGGTGAGATGGTCAGTTATTCATTACCAAACCACAGGCAACACTCCAGGTGAGATGGTCAGTTATTCATTACCAAACCACAGACAACACTCCAGATGAGATGGTCAGTTATTCATTACCAAACCACAGGCAACACTCCAGGTGAGATGGTCAGTTATTCATTACCAAACCACAGACAACACTCCAGGTGAGATGGTCAGTTATTCATTACCAAACCACAGGCAACACTCCAGGTGAGATGGTCAGTTATTCATTACCAAACCACAGACAACACTCCAGGTGAGATGGTCAGTTATTCATTACCAAACCACAGGCAACACTCCAGGTGAGATGGTCAGTTATTCATTACCAAACCACAGGCAACACTCCAGGTGACATGGTCAGTTATTCATTACCAAACCACAGGCAACACTCCAGGTGAGATGGTCAGTTATTCATTACCAAACCACAGACAACACTCCAGGTGACATGGTCAGTTATTCATTACCAAACCACAGGCAACACTCCAGGTGAGATGGTCAGTTATTCATTACCAAACCACAGACAACACTCCAGGTGACATGGTCAGTTATTCATTACCAAACCACAGGCAACACTCCAGGTGAGATGGTCAGTTATTCATTACCAAACCACAGGCAACACTCCAGGTGAGATGGTCAGTTATTCATTACCAAACCACAGGCAACACTCCAGGTGACATGGTCAGTTATTCATTACCAAACCACAGGCAACACTCCAGGTGAGATGGTCAGTTATTCATTACCAAACCACAGGCAACACTCCAGGTGACATGGTCAGTTATTCATTACCAAACCACAGGCAACACTCCAGGTGACATGGTGAGTTATTCATTACCAAACCACAGGCAACACTCCAGGTGACATGGTCAGTTATTCATTACCAAACCACAGGCAACACTCCAGGTGACATGGTCAGTTATTCATTACCAAACCACAGGCAACACTCCAGGTGACATGGTCAGTTATTCATTACCAAACCACAGGCAACACTCCAGGTGACATGGTCAGTTATTCATTACCAAACCACAGGCAACACTCCAGGTGACATGGTCAGTTATTCATCTTTCTACCACAGCTGTTTTTTGTCAACTGGTTGCACATTTAAGTTAGAGTCACAAACGTGTCAAGACAGACATGTTATCAGGAAAAACTCATCTGATTGAATCACACGTCTGATTCAAACTAACAGTCTAGAGCTTCCTCTATCAGACTAGCAAGGTCATCATATCTTATACATTGTCAGTGGGGGGTGCAGTCCATAACAGCTTAACATGCATTACATTACATGGTCATAAACCAAGTATGTCAAAAACCGTACAAACAAGAAACAAATACCTTTCTGCCCTTGAACAGTAAATGTCACAGTATAATTATGAAGCTGTTATGCAAACTATAAAATGCATGAAGAGGCCTTGAGGCAAGTTATGTCACAAAAAAGAAAACATGCATGTCTTAACATCGTCTATCACGGCTGTTTTCATGTGACCATTATATACCTTGATCCAGGTGTGGTTGAGAGCATCTTGAATAGTTAATCTCTTCCTGTAAGACAAACATGTTTATGTACTCACAAGGGGGGGGGGGGGGGGGGGGGGCAGACAGAACAGAGGGACGTCTGTAACTTGATTTTAGACTGTGACAGTGTAAGTCTGTTTTGACCTTGTACACGGATCACTCCGCGTTACTGTCATCAAGAGAGCGTGTACTGTGTAGAGTCATGCAGAGTAACGTAAAGAAACCTCATGGTCTCGAAAGTGTGTAAATGTGTTACATCACTTTTTCTATACAGCTGTTCTACGATGTGCTGTGGAAACACAATACAGAATTTGCCTTCCCTGAGCCAGGAAGACTAGTGTGAGCTTCCGTAGATATTGTCTAGGCTTTAGCTCAGCGGTCTAACAGTCTTTTGGCACACACAGAAAACGCAGGTTCTAACACCAAAACCTCACCCTCTGCACCTCACCCCTGACCCCTCACCTCTGACTCCTCCTCTCCTCTCCCCCTCACCTCTGACTCCTCCTCTCCTCTCCACCTCACTCCTGACCCCTCACCTCTGACTCCTCCTCTCCTCTCCACCTCACTCCTGACCCCTCACCTCTGACTCCTCCTCTCCTCTCCACCTCACTCCTGACCCCTCACCTCTGACTCCTCCTCTCCTCTCCACCTCACTCCTGACCCCTCACCTCTGACTCCTCCTCTCCTCTCCACCTCACTCCTGACCCCTCACCTCTGACTCCTCCTCTCCTCTCCACCTCACTCCTGACCCCTCACCTCTGACTCCTCCTCTCCTCTCCACCTCACCCCTGACCCCTCACCTCTGACTCCTCCTCTCCTCTCCCCCTCACCTCTGACTCCTCCTCTCCTCTCCCCCTCACCTCTGACTCCTCCTCTCCTCTCCACCTCACTCCTGACCCCTCACCTCTGACTCCTCCTCTCCTCTCCACCTCACTCCTGACCCCTCACCTCTGACTCCTCCTCTCCTCTCCACCTCACCCCCTGACCCCTTCACCTCTTGTCTCTCTCCAGCAGTTGTCATATGAAGTTATTAGCCAGCTGACCCTGACCCCTGACCCCCGACCTCTAATCCCTCCTTACATCTTGTCTCTCTCCAGTAGCTGTCGTATGAAGCTTTTGGCCAGCTCACTGGTTCTGCAGAAGAACTCCTGGTCAAACTCGTAGTTCATGGCTGAGATGTTGGCCAGCGTGTCCTGTTGAGTCTCTCCCAGGAAGGGAGACGCTCCACTCAGCCTGGAGCACAACAACAAGGCCAGAACAGGAGGAGGGGAGCGTTAGGAACATTGTTGCTAGCCTTTTATCTCTCCCTCCCCCTCTTAAGTGATAATGCCCTCGAAGCCGGTGTATGGAGGACATATTGACACGGGGTGTTGTTAGGCCCGAGACGAAGTCTAACAACACCCGTACCAATATATCCTCCAAACACCGGCTTCAAGGGCATTATCACTTTTATACAACGGGTTTACCAACGTATTTCAAATAATGATTGACATATTTTCATTAGAAATGTTATTTAGATTAATTTATTCATA
Source organism: Coregonus lavaretus (assembly GCF_964263955.1). Classification (NCBI taxonomy): domain Eukaryota; kingdom Metazoa; phylum Chordata; class Actinopteri; order Salmoniformes; family Salmonidae; genus Coregonus; species Coregonus lavaretus. Next base: position 319,927 of record NW_028165262.1, read on the forward strand.
CTATTTTCATCCTTCCACAAAATATAGTCCCGACACAAATCTAGGGTTGCTAGAGACGCTTATTTGGATACATCCAGAACAATGAGCCAATGAGGCGCGACTCCTGACTCCTGACACGTTCCCTGCCTGTCTGTCTCGTCCCGACTCCCGACTCCTGACACGTTCATTACTATGGGACAGCTGGAGATCGAATTTCAATAGTGAAACAATGTTGCAAATGTCGGAGAGACAGACAGCAAGGTTTAAACAAATCTCCGCTGTTGAAAACTAAATGCTAGTCTAAAAGAAATGTGACATAATGTCTAGATGCTTTTTATAGTGGCAATCAAGTTTATAAATTGCCTGGCTGGGCTGATGAGACAGTGGATTGGGCAGTCAGATGGGAACAGAGTAAATAGGCATTTTAACGTCATAGATTTAGCCGGTGGTAACTTGTGGAATAGACACCGTCTGGAATGCGGTTTTAACCAATCAGCCTTCAGGATTAGACCCACCCGTTGTATAATTATATGTATTCATCTACGCCAACCCTGTTACATGTATGTTTACTTGATGTCTGTTGTGTACCATGATGTTAAAACATGCTTAATGTTGTGTTGAACTTAAACTCACAGGATATAAGTGATAACTCCTATACTCCACATATCTGCCTCCAGTCCCAGTGGTTCGTAGTTCACTATCTCTGGGGCTGAAACAGACAGGTGACCAATCAGCAGAAGACTGCACTAATGCATCAATGATAGAAAAGTAATTGGATCAAAATAGTGTATTTCTTTAATTTTATCTTTAATTTGTCACTAGAAGACTGAATGAATGACAGAAAAGTAATTACATAAAAACAGTGTATTTCCTAATATTATCTTTAATGTGTCAATAACAGACAGAATTCATTAGATTATCATTATTTCCTATTAATACCTGTGATTTGTCACATTGATAATGTAGTTATTCATATTCATGTATAGTAGTCTAGTTATGGCATGTTTATGTGAGCCAGTCTCAAGACTGAAATCTTACCCACAAATTCAGGAGTCCCAAAAATGTTTTTAAACTCTGCCCCCGCCTCGATTTTGTGAGCGAGTCCGAAATCGATTAGTTTGATCCTTGGCAAGGGCACGTTCTTGTCCAACAGCATGATGTTTTCAGGCTGAACAACAGAAAGAGAGAGAGGGGATTTGCTGAGAGAGCATTTTTGATCATCAGTGTGCATGAGTTTACTGGACCTGTTGCAGTCCTGCCTCCTTAGGTGCAAAATGGTCAGAAAATAATGATAAACCCTGTCAAACCCAACGCCAGATAAACCCTGTCAAACCCAACGCCAGATAAACCCTGTCAAACCCAACGCCAGATAAACCCTGTCAAACCCAACGGCAGATAAACCCTGTCAAACCCAACGGCAGATAAACCCTGTCAAACCCAACGCCAGATAAACCCTGTCAAACCCAACGGCAGATAAACCCTGTCAAACCCAACGCCAGATAAACCCTGTCAAACCCAACGCCAGATAAACCCTGTCAAACCCAATGCCAGATAAACCCTGTCAAACCCAACGCCAGATAAACCCTGTCAAACCCAACGCCAGATAAACCCTGTCAAACCCAACGCCAGATAAACCCTGTCAAACCCAACGTCAAATAAACCCTGTCAAACCCAATGTCAGCTTTGGAGAAAAAAAAATACTGAAAAGGCAAAAAGGTAGCTGTGAATTCGTAAATGTAGAGATCAGAACATAAACACAGCTGGATGTGAGAAGTGCACTGTCAGAGAGGTCGGGGGTTAGGGGTCAGGGTCAGAGAGGTCGGGGGTCAGGGGTCAGGGTCAGAGAGGTCGGGGGTTAGGGGTCAGGGTCAGAGAGGTCGGGGGTCAGGGGTCAGGGTCAGAGAGGTCGGGGGTTAGGGGTCAGGGTCAGAGAGGTCGGGGGTTAGGGGTCAGGGTCAGAGAGGTCGGGGGTTAGGGGTCAGGGTCAGAGAGGTCGGGGGTTAGGGGTCAGGGTCAGAGAGGTCGGGGGTTAGGGGTCAGGGTCAGAGAGGTCGGGGGTTAGGGGTCAGGGTCAGAGGGCTTAAGCATGTGATGAAAAAGTAGTCCAGCCCTGTTAAATGGACGGCCGGTCATATTCTGCAGGGCTGCTCCTCTCCTGTTTCCTCCACCCGGGTGACACCTTTTAACATATTGGTCCAACATATTGCACTCAGACCTTCTATCACCGTGCCTGTACTGCCTTCCTGACTTTGGCATGGCCAGCCAGCCGTGGTGTCAAGGAGACGTCACACCTGGACTTCATACAGCCAGCCGTGGTGTCAAGGAGACGTCACACCTGGACTTCATACAGCCAGCCGTGGTGTCAAGGAGACGTCACACCTGGACTTCATACAGCCAGCCGTGGTGTCAAGGAGACGTCACACCTGGACTTCATACAGCCAGCCGTGGTGTCAAGGAGACGTCACACCTGGACTTCATACAGCCAGCCGTGGTGTCAAGGAGACGTCACACCTGGACTTCATACAGCAAGCCGTGGTGTCAAGGAGACGTCACACCTGGACTTCATACAGCCAGCCGTGGTGTCAAGGAGACGTCACACCTGGACTTCATACAGCCAGCCGTGGTGTCAAGGAGACGTCACACCTGGACTTCATATGTGCCTCAGTCTGTACAGTCTGCGTCCCAAATGGCACCCGACTCCCTCTCCCTCTCCCCTGTCTCCCCTCCCTCTCCCTCCTCTGTCTCTCCCGTCTCCCCCTCCCTCTCCCCTGTCTCCCCTCCCTCTCCCTCTCCCTGTCTCCCCTCCCTCTCCCTCCTCTGTCTCTCCTCCTCCCTCTCCCCTGTCTCCCCTCCCTCTCCCTCCTCTGTCTCTCCCATCTCCCTCTCCCTCTCCCCTGTCTCCCCTCCCTCTCCCTCCTCTGTCTCTCCCATCTCCCTCTCCCTCTCCCCTGTCTCCCCTCCCTCTCCCTCCTCTGTCTCTCCCCCTCCCTCTCCCCTGTCTCCCCTCCTTCTCCCTCCTCTGTCTCTCCCATCTCCCTCTCCCCTGTCTCCCCTCCCTCTCCCTCCTCTGTCTCTCCCCCTCCCTCTCCCCTGTCTCCCCTCCCTCTCCCTCCTCTGTCTCTCCCATCTCCCTCTCCCTCTCCCCTGTCTCCCCTCCTTCTCCCTCCTCTGTCTCTCCCATCTCCCTCTCCCCTGTCTCCCCTCCCTCTCCTTCCTCTGTCTCTCCCGTCTCCCCCTCCCTCTCCCCTGTCTCCCCTCCCTCTCCCTCCTCTGTCTCTCCCATCTCCCTCTCCCCTGTCTCCCCTCCCTCTCCCTCCACTCCCGTCTCCCCCTCCCTCTCCCCTGTCTCCCCTCCCTCTCCCTCCTCTGTCTCTCCCATCTCCCTCTCCCCTGTCTCCCCTCCCTCTCCCTCCTCTCCCGTCTCCCCCTCCCTCTCCCCTGTCTCCCCTCCCTCTCCCTCCTCTGTCTCTCCTCCTCCCTCTCCCCTGTCTCCCCTCCCTCTCCCTCCTCTGTCTCTCCCATCTCCCCCTCCCTCTCCCCTGTCTCCCCTCCCTCTCCCTCCTCTGTCTCTCCCGTCTCCCCCTCCCTCTCCCCTGTCTCCCCTCCCTCTCCCTCCTCTGTCTCTCCCGTCTCCCCCTCCCTCTCCCCTGTCTCCCCTCCCTCTCCCTCCTCTGTCTCTCTCGTCTCCCCCTACCTCTCTCCCGTCTCCCCCTCCCCTGTCTCCCCTCCATCTCCCTCCTCTGTCTCTCTCGTCTCCCCCTCCCTCTCTCCCATCTCCCTCTCCCCTGTCTCCCCTCCCTCTCCCCTCCCTCTACCATCTCCCTCTCCCCTGTCTCCCCTCCCTCTCCCTCCTCTGTCTCTCCCCCTCCCTCTCTCCTGTCTCCCCTCCCTCTCCCTCCTCTGTCTCTCTCGTCTCCCCCAGTCTTCCTGTGGTGAGACCACAGCTAGCCTCTCTGTCAATGCTGGGAAGGACTGCACCCTTATTGAACGCTCTTCCATACCTGACACAGCACTTTCTCTCTCTCCCCCTCTCTGTTCATCTCTCTATCTGAGGTAGAGTGCTGTGTGCTGCACCCCCCAGCCCTGCCTCTCCCTAATGGGATTTACAGTATGAAGCTCTCAGCGGTACAGATTTCAGCAGTCCAGCCCTCATGCAAGCAAGCTCCCTGTATTATACAGCTTCCTCCTATTGTATCCCTGTATTATACAGCTTCCTCCTATTGTAGCCCTCTATTATACAGCTTCCTCCTATTGTAGCCCTGTATTATACAGCTTCCTCCTATTGTAGCCCTCTATTATACAGCTTCCTCCTATTGTAGCCCTGTATTATACAGTGCCATTAAACCCCTACAACTCATCCAGAATGCCGCAGCCCGTCTGGTGTTCAACCTTCCCAAGTTCTCTCACGTCACCCCCCTCCTCCGCACACTCCACTGGCTTCCAGTTGAAGCTCGCATCCGCTACAAGACCATGGTGCTTGCCTATGGAGCAGTGAGGGGAACGGCACCTCTGTACCTTCAGGCTCTGATCAGTCCCTACACCCAAACGAGGGCATTGCGTTCATCCACCTCTGGCCTGCTGGCTCCCCTTCCTCTGCGGAAGCATAGTTCCCGCTCAGCCCAGGCAAAACTGTTCGCTGCTCTGGCACCCCAATGGTGGAACAAGCTCCCTCACGACGCCAGGACAGCGGAGTCACTCACCACCTTCCGGAGACATTTGAAACCCCACCTCTTTAAGGAATACCTGGGATAGGATAAAGTAATCCTTCTAAACCCCCCCCCCCCCCCCCCCAAATTGTAAAGTGGTTATCCCACTGGCTATAGGGTGAACGCACCAATTTGTGAGTCGCTCTGGCTAAGAGCGTCTGCTAAATGACGTTAATGTGCCCTTGAGCAAGGCACTTAACCCTAATTGCTCCTGTAAGTCGCTCTGGATAAGAGCGTCTGCTAAATGACTAAAATGTAAAATGTAAATACAGCTTCCTCCTATTGTAGCCCTGTATTATACAGCTTCCTCCTATTGTAGCCCTGTATTATACAGCTTCCTCCTATTGTAGCCCTGTATTATACAGCTTCCTCCTATTGTAGCCCTGTATTATACAGCTTCCTCCTATTGTAGCCCTCTATTATACAGCTTCCTCCTATTGTAGCCCTGTATTATACAGCTTCCTCCTATTGTAGCCCTGTATTATACAGCTTCCTCCTATTGTAGCCCTGTATTATACAGCTTCCTCCTATTGTAGCCCTGTATTATACAGCTTCCTCCTATTGTAGCCCTGTATTATACAGCTTCCTCCTATTGTAGCCCTGTATTATACAGCTTCCTCCTATTGTAGCCCTGTATTATACAGCGTCCTCCTATTGTAGCCCTGTATTATACAGCTTCCTCCTATTGTAGCCCTGTATTATACAGCTTCCTCCTATTGTAGCCCTGTATTATACAGCTTCCTCCTATTGTAGCCCTGTATTATACAGCTTCCTCCTATTGTAGCCCTGTATTATACAGCTTCCTCCTATTGTAGCCCTATATTATACAGCTTCCTCCTATTGTAGCCCTCTATTATACAGCTTCCTCCTATTGTAGCCCTGTATTATACAGCTTCCTCCTATTGTAGCCCTCTACTATACAGCTTCCTCCTATTGTAGCCCTGTATTATACAGCTTCCTCCTAGTGTAGCCCTGTATTATACAGCTTCCTCCTATTGTAGCCCTGTATTATACAGCTTCCTCCTATTGTAGCCCTGTATTATACAGCTTCCTCCTATTGTAGCCCTGTATTATACAGCTTTCTCCTATTGTAGCCCTGTATTATACAGCTTCCTCCTATTGTAGCCCTGTATTATACAGCTTCCTCCTATTGTAGCCCTGTATTATACAGCTTCCTCCTATTGTAGCCCTATATTATACAGCTTCCTCCTATTGTAGCCCTATATTATACAGCTTCCTCCTATTGTAGCCCTGTATTATACAGCTTCCTCCTATTGTAGCCCTCTATTATACAGCTTCCTCCTATTGTAGCCCTGTATTATACAGCTTCCTCCTATTGTAGCCCTCTACTATACAGCTTCCTCCTATTGTATCCCTCTACTATACAGCTTCCTCCTATTGTAGCCCTGTATTATACAGCTTCCTCCTATTGTAGCCCTCTATTATACAGCTTCCTCCTATTGTAGCCCTGTATTATACAGCTTCCTCCTATTGTAGCCCTGTATTATACAGCTTCCTCCTATTGTAGCCCTGTATTATACAGCTTCCTCCTATTGTAGCCCTGTATTATACAGCGTCCTCCTATTGTAGCCCTGTATTATACAGCTTCCTCCTATTGTAGCCCTGTATTATACAGCTTCCTCCTATTGTAGCCCTGTATTATACAGCTTCCTCCTATTGTAGCCCTGTATTATACAGCTTCCTCCTATTGTAGCCCTGTATTATACAGCTTCCTCCTATTGTAGCCCTGTATTATACAGCTTCCTCCTATTGTAGCCCTGTATTATACAGCTTCCTCCTATTGTAGCCCTGTATTATACAGCTTCCTCCTATTGTAGCCCTCTACTATACAGCTTCCTCCTATTGTATCCCTCTACTATACAGCTTCCTCCTATTGTAGCCCTGTATTATACAGCTTCCTCCTATTGTAGCCCTCTATTATACAGCTTCCTCCTATTGTAGCCCTCTATTATACAGCTTCCTCCTATTGTAGCCCTGTATTATACAGCTTCCTCCTATTGTAGCCCTGTATTATACAGCTTCCTCCTATTGTAGCCCTATATTATACAGCTTCCTCCTATTGTAGCCCTGTATTATACAGCTTCCTCCTATTGTAGCCCTATATTATACAGCTTCCTCCTATTGTAGCCCTGTATTATACAGCTTCCTCCTATTGTAGCCCTGTATTATACAGCGTCCTCCTATTGTAGCCCTGTATTTTACAGCTTCCTCCTATTGTAGCCCTGTATTATACAGCTTCCTCCTAGTGTAGCCCTGTATTATACAGCTTCCTCCTATTGTAGCCCTGTATTATACAGCTTTCTCCTATTGTAGCCCTGTATTATACAGCTTCCTCCTATTGTAGCCCTGTATTATACAGCTTCCTCCTATTGTAGCCCTGTATTATACAGCTTCCTCCTATTGTAGCCCTGTATTATACAGCTTCCTCCTATTGTAGCCCTGTATTATACAGCTTCCTCCTATTGTAGCCCTGTATTATACAGCTTCCTCCTATTGTAGCCCTGTATTATACAGCTTCCTCCTATTGTAGCCTTCTATTATACAGCTTCCTCCTATTGTAGCCCTGTATTATACAGCTTCCTCCTATTGTAGCCCTGTATTATACAGCTTCCTCCTATTGTAGCCCTGTATTATACAGCTTCCTCCTATTGTAGCCCTGTATTATACAGCTTCCTCCTATTGTAGCCCTGTATTATACAGCTTCCTCCTATTGTAGCCCTGTATTATACAGCTTCCTCCTATTGTAGCCCTGTATTATACAGCTTCCTCCTATTGTAGCCCTGTATTATACAGCTTCCTCCTATTGTAGCCCTGTATTATACAGCTTCCTCCTATTGTAGCCCTGTATTATACAGCTTCCTCCTATTGAAGCCCTGTATTATACAGCTTCCTCCTATTGTAGCCCTCTACTATACAGCTTCCTCCTATTGTAGCCCTGTATTATACAGCTTCCTCCTATTGTAGCCCTGTATTATACAGCTTCCTCCTATTGTAGCCCTGTATTATACAGCTTCCTCCTATTGTAGCCCTGTATTATACAGCTTCCTCCTATTGTAGCCCTGTATTATACAGCTTCCTCCTATTGTAGCCCTGTATTATACAGCTTCCTCCTATTGTAGCCTTCTATTATACAGCTTCCTCCTATTGTAGCCCTGTATTATACAGCTTCCTCCTATTGTAGCCCTGTATTATACAGCTTCCTCCTATTGTAGCCCTGTATTATACAGCTTCCTCCTATTGTAGCCCTGTATTATACAGCTTCCTCCTATTGTAGCCCTGTATTATACAGCTTCCTCCTATTGTAGCCCTGTATTATACAGCTTCCTCCTATTGTAGCCCTGTATTATACAGCTTCCTCCTATTGTAGCCCTCTACTATACAGCTTCCTCCTATTGTAGCCCTCTACTATACAGCTTCCTCCTATTGTAGCCCTGTATTATACAGCTTCCTCCTATTGTAGCCCTGTATTATACAGCCTCCTCCTATTGTAGCCCTGTATTATACAGCTTCCTCCTATTGTAGCCCTGTATTATACAGCTTCCTCCTATTGTAGCCCTGTATTATACAGCTTCCTCCTATTGTAGCCCTGTATTATACAGCTTCCTCCTATTGTAGCCCTGTATTATACAGCTTCCTCCTATTGTAGCCCTGTATTATACAGCTTCCTCCTATTGTAGCCCTCTACTATACAGCTTCCTCCTATTGTAGCCCTGTATTATACAGCTTCCTCCTATTGTAGCCCTGTATTATACAGCTTCCTCCTATTGTAGCCCTGTATTATACAGCTTCCTCCTATTGTAGCCCTGTATTATACAGCTTCCTCCTATTGTAGCCCTGTATTATACAGCTTCCTCCTATTGTAGCCCTCTATTATACAGCTTCCTCCTATTGTAGCCCTCTATTATACAGCTTCCTCCTATTGTAGCCCTCTACTATACAGCTTCCTCCTATTGTAGCCCTGTATTATACAGCTTCCTCCTATTGTAGCCCTGTATTATACAGCTTCCTCCTATTGTAGCCCTGTATTATACAGCTTCCTCCTATTGTAGCCCTGTATTATACAGCTTCCTCCTATTGTAGCCCTGTATTATACAGCTTCCTCCTATTGTAGCCCTGTATTATACAGCTTCCTCCTATTGTAGCCCTATATTATACAGCTTCCTCCTATTGTAGCCCTGTATTATACAGCTTCCTCCTATTGTAGCCCTGTATTATACAGCTTCCTCCTATTGTAGCCCTGTATTATACAGCTTCCTCCTATTGTAGCCCTGTATTATACAGCTTCCTCCTATTGTAGCCCTGTATTATACAGCTTCCTCCTATTGTAGCCCTGTATTATACAGCTTCCTCCTATTGTAGCCCTGTATTATACAGCTTCCTCCTATTGTAGCCCTGTATTATACAGCTTCCTCCTATTGTAGCCCTGTATTATACAGCTTCCTCCTATTGTAGCCCTGTATTATACAGCTTCATCCTATTGTAGCCCTCTATTATACAGCTTCCTCCTATTGTAGCCCTGTATTATACAGCTTCCTCCTATTGTAGCCCTGTATTATACAGCTTCCTCCTATTGTAGCCCTGTATTATACAGCTTCCTCCTATTGTAGCCCTGTATTATACAGCTTCCTCCTATTGTAGCCCTGTATTATACAGCTTCCTCCTATTGTAGCCCTGTATTATACAGCTTCCTCCTATTGTAGCCCTGTATTATACAGCTTCCTCCTATTGTAGCCCTGTATTATACAGCTTCCTCCTATTGTAGCCCTGTATTATACAGCTTCCTCCTATTGTAGCCCTGTATTATACAGCTTCCTCCTATTGTAGCCCTCTACTATACAGCTTCCTCCTATTGTAGACCTGTATTATACAGCTTCCTCCTATTGTAGCCCTGTATTATACAGCTTCCTCCTATTGTAGCCCTGTATTATACAGCTTCCTCCTATTGTAGCCCTGTATTATACAGCTTCCTCCTATTGTAGCCCTGTATTATACAGCTTCCTCCTATTGTAGCCCTGTATTATACAGCTTCCTCCTATTGTAGCCCTGTATTATACAGCTTCCTCCTATTGTAGCCCTGTATTATACAGCTTCAATCCAACATCTTTCTGCTGATCTTATAAAAACATTCCTCTTTAAAGAGAAAAGCCACTTATTCATGTTTATATAAAATAGTAAAAGCTGCTGAAAACTTGATGAAATATCCTCCATATTTTATGTTTCACAGGAGACAGAAAAAGGAGAAGTGACTGTATTGGATTGAACTCTAGGTTGTAAGAAGTTATTAATTCATGAGTGGTGCCGTGGCAGTTCTCTTTCAATGGAGAGTCGTACCAGCGTGGTTGTGTGGATGGGCACCATGGCAGTAGGACCAGCGTGTTGTGAGGATGGGCACCATGGCAGTAGGACCAGTGTGTTGTTGAGGATGGGCACCATGGTAGTAGGACCAGCGTGTTGTGAGGATGGGCACCATGGCAGTAGGACCAGTGTGTTGTGAGGATGGGCACCATGGTAGTAGGACCAGCGTGGTTGTGAGGATGGGCACCATGGCAGTAGGACCAGCGTGTTGTGAGGATGGGCACCATGGTAGTAGGACCAGCGTGTTGTGAGGATGGGCACCATGGCAGTAGGACCAGCGTGTTGTGAGGATGGGCACCATGGCAGTAGGACCAGCATGTTGTGAGGATGGGCACCATGGCAGTAGGACCAGCGTGTTGTGAGGATGGGCACCATGGCAGTAGGACCAGCGTGTTGTGAGGATGGGCACCATGGTAGTAGGACCAGCATGTTGTGAGGATGGGCACCATGGCAGTAGGACCAGCGTGTTGTGAGGATGGGCACCATGGTAGTAGGACCAGTGTGTTGTGAGGATGGGCACCATGGTAGTAGGACCAGCGTGTTGTGAGGATGGGCACCATGGCAGTAGGACCAGCGTGTTGTGAGGATGGGCACCATGGCAGTAGGACCAGCGTGTTGTGAGGATGGGCACCATGGTAGTAGGACCAGTGTGTTGTGAGGATGGGCACCATGGTAGTAGGACCAGCGTGTTGTGAGGATGGGCACCATGGTAGTAGGGCCAGCGTGTTGTGAGGATGGGCACCATGGTAGTAGGACCAGTGTGTTGTTGAGGATGGGCACCATGGTAGTAGGACCAGCGTGTTGTGAGGATGGGCACCATGGCAGTAGGACCAGTGTGTTGTGAGGATGGGCACCATGGTAGTAGGACCAGCGTGTTGTGAGGATGGGCACCATGGCAGTAGGACCAGCGTGTTGTGAGGATGGGCACCATGGTAGTAGGACCAGTGTGTTGTGAGGATGGGCACCATGGTAGTAGGACCAGCGTGTTGTGAGGATGGGCACCATGGCAGTAGGACCAGCGTGTTGTGAGGATGGGCACCATGGCAGTAGGACCAGCGTGTTGTGAGGATGGGCACCATGGTAGTAGGACCAGCGTGTTGTGAGGATGGGCACCATGGTAGTAGGACCAGCGTGTTGTGTTTAGTTGCAGCTGCTCTTCTGAATGAATGACATCACTAGACTGGCAGCACACTCAGAGTTAGACTGGCTCACCTAAGAGGGCTGTTGGCCACAGAGATGATTTGTCACCACAGAAACTAAATCTGGTCCTCGCCTCTAAAATGGCTACCTCATAAAGGCAGCACACACACACACACACACACACACACACACACACACACACACACACACACACACACCTTCAAATCAAAGTGTGCTATCTTCCTAGAGTGTAGGTAGTGGACCCCCTGTAGAATCTGTTTGATAAACTGAGTGGCTTCCTCTTCACTCAGAGACTCCTTCTGGGCCAGGAAGTCAAACAGCTCTCCTCCTGACACCCTGCAACACACACACACACACACACACACACACACACACACACACACACACACACACACACACACACTGAGCATCTCTCAATCGTAGCAGAACAGATGTTATAGGTGAAAGACCAAAACCAGAGTGGCTCCCAGGCTAAGACTGTGTTTGTTACTGTCTGAGACGGACCCATTATTAGCTGATGACAATTTCATGGATTATACATGACTACAACGTTTCTAAAAAAAAAAATCAGGGGCATTTCTCTCTGGCCTCATTCTGATTTGTCCGGACCATAGACAGTCTAGGGTCAGGGCCCCTACCCACAAAGCCTTTCAGAGTAGGAGTGCAATCAGTCCACATTAATCAATCAGTCCACATTAATCAATCAGCCCACATTAATCAATCAGTCCACATTAATCAATCAGTCCACATTAATCAATCAGTCCACATTAATCAATCAGCCCACATTAATCAATCAGTCCACATTAATCAATCAGTCCACATTAATCAATCAGCCCACATTAATCAATCAGTCCACATTAATCAATCAGTCCACATTAATCAATCAGTCCACATTAATCAATCAGTCCACATTAATCAATCAGTCCACATTAATGTCCACATTAATCAATCAGTCCACATTAATCAATCAGTCCACATTAATCAATCAGCCCACATTAATCAATCAGCCCACATTAATCAATCAGTCCACATTAATCAATCAGCCCACATTAATCAATCAGCCCACATTAATCAATCAGCCCACATTAATCAATCAGTCCACATTAATCAATCAGTCCACATTAATCTTATTCGTTATGATCTAAACTGGTCCTAGATCAGCACTCTTTACTCTGAGAGGCTTTGTGGCTACAGGCCCAGAGGGGTATATACTACAAGGCAGGATCAATGAGTTAGCCAGCTAACTTTGATAAACAACCAGAAATAAAACACACATTTCCTGGTTCATTAAGAAATGCTAATCTTTAGAGATGTGTTTCTGGTTGTTGAGTCAACTAAATAATTCCCATTTCAAGCTTATCTTTCAAAAAAAAAAAAAAAAAAAGAAGTGATGTAAGAATATTTAGGCAAGTTAGCTGGCTAACTCCTTGGTCCTGGTTTGTAGTATTCCCCCCTCTGGTGTCACTCACAACTCCAGGATGAGCACCACGTCAGTGCGGTTCTCGTAGACGTCGTGGAAGGTGACTATGTTGGGGTGTTGTGTCTGCTGCAGGATGTTGACCTCTCTCTCTATCTCCTCCCTCCTGACTCCCCGCCGGCTGGATCTGCTCTGACGTTTCTTGATGAACTTAGCGGCGAACTCCAGACCTGTGCTCTTCTCCCGGCAACGCTTCACGATGGCAAACTGACCACTGGAACCCAGACGACAGGAGGGACACAAAAAATGATGGAAAAAATATTGAGCTTGAAAAAAAATTATGATTATGTTGTTAAAACCTGCACCATGTGTCTCTACAGAATCAGATCAGACGAACGGTAGATGGGAGGGTATGTTATTTCAGTGTCAGAAAGGAAAGGTCCGTTACGTGTCAGGAGGAATCATCAGAGGATTTTCATGTATTATACAATAGAACATTTCTAATATCTGTTGCGGCATGTGTAAAACACTGTCTCTTTAAATACTGTAAATAACCACGGTGCAGTCAGAAGGTGTGGTATGTTGAAAGGTTAACTCAATTTGTCCTGCAGAATGTTCAGACATTTCCTGCGAGGCGACCGGTCTATTCATAGTGGAGTGGTAATGCAGCAGTCAAGTCCATGTGACAGCATGAGCCGAGCATGACAACTCTGGGGTTTTACATCGTGCATTCACTTTCACAGACAACTAAACACATTTGAAAGACCAACGGGTGTTGTGCAGACCTGTGTTGACCCGAATACGGTAGCCTATGGGAAATGCTTTGCCGCACTTGATTTAGTAGTCTGCCATGTACAATGGAACCAACGGAATAACCACACAAATGCACACTCTAAGCTAAATCAAGCGCACCTCAAATACTTCCAATTCCTTAATGTCTAAGACCCAGCTCTGGGGTTTTCTCCTCACATACAAACAGAGGAAAGTAAAGAAACCGAGAGGATGTGGGGAATAAAGTCAACGGTCATTCAGTGGCTGTATACCAAGTTGCACCCTACACTCTTAGAAAAAAAGGTTCCAAAAGGGTTCTTCGGCTTTCCTCATAGGAGAACCCTGTTCAGTTCCAGGCAGAACTATTTTGGGTTCCATGTAGAACCCTCTGTGTAAAGGGTTCTACATGGAACTCAAAAAATATTCTACCTGGAACCAAAAAGGGTTCTTCAAAGGCTTCTCCTATGGGGACAGCCGAACAAACCCTTTTAGGTTCTAGATCGCAGCTTTTTTTTTTTTAAGAGTGTATTCCCTATATAGTGCACTGCTAATGCCCAGGGCCCATAGGGGATAGGGTGCCATTTGGGATGCGAACAGTGATTGTGTCTCCATGTGTTTTTCCTCTACTGTCAGTACAGTGAGCCAGTGAGGTAAAATAAAGCTCCACTTCCTCATTCACGGTGTAGCTGTGTGAGTAGACATAAACACAGACCTCTAAAGATAGAAGGAAGCCATCTTGAAACAGCAGCGTGAGGGGTGACTGCCTGCCAGCTCAGCTGCCTCTAGAGAAGTGGTGACTGCCTGCCAGCTCAGCTGCCTCTAGAGAAGTGACTTCAAATAAACTACTGGGTCACTGAGTACAGCCTGAGTGCTTTGAGAACCTGGTCAGTACAAGGAAAAAGCTATGTTACCTCAACCAATATTCCCTTAATCTCTTTCAAACATCTAGTTTTCAACCTTGTTGATTTCCGGACTGGGTAAAGCTACAAAAAGGGAATTGAGATAGAGTTGCACATAGCGGCTAATGGCCTGTAGTGATGAGCTGCATGTCTATGGCCATATTATAAGATTCACGTTGTGGTCTTCTAATATGAACCAAAACGGCACAACACATTGTGAGGCAGCATGAAAGGAAGCATCAAAGGCTTTAATCTACGTCATATCGCTGAGTCTACCTTTAAACAGGTCTTTCATCTACGTCATATCGCTGAGTCTACCTTTAAACAGCTCTTTCATCTACGTCATATCGCTGAGTCTACCTTTAAACAGCTCTTTCATCTAGGTCATATCGCTGAGTCTACCCTTAAACAGCTCTTTCAACTACGTCATATCGCTGAGTCTACCTTTAAACAGCTCTTTCATCTAGGTCATATCGCTGAGTCTACCTTTAAACAGCTCTTTCATCTACGTCATATCGCTGAGTCTACCTTTAAACAGCTCTTTCATCTAGGTCATATCGCTGAGAATACCTTTAAACAGCTCTTTCACCTACGTCATATCGCTGAGTCTACCTTTAAACAGCTCTTTCATCTATAAGACTATTCACACAGACACATCTGGAAGGACAGCCTGAGTATTCACACAGACACATCTGTAAGGATTCAACAACATCTGAATGCACTGATGCAGGATAATACCAGTGTCATCTCAGCTGTAGATATAACATCCGGAAAGTACCTTTTCGTATATACAGAACAGTGTTTGTGAAGGTAGCAAGTAACAACACAAGTGACACAACCACATTCACTGTCATGTCAATAGAGCAACCCCATTCACTGTCATGTCAATAGAGCAACCACATTCACTGTCATGTCAATAGAGCAACCACATTCACTGTCATGTCAATAGAGCAACCACATTCACTGTCATGTCAATAGAACAACCACATTCACTGTCATGTCAATAGAACATCCCCATTCACTGTCATGTCAACAGAGCAACCACATTCACTGTCATGTCAACAGAGCAACCACATTCACTGTCATGTCAATAGAGCAACCCCATTCACTGTCATGTCAATAGAGCAACCACAATTCACTGTCATGTCAACAGAGCAACCACATTCACTGTCATGTCAATAGAGCAACCCCATTCACTGTCATGTCAATAGAGCAACCACAATTCACTGTCATGTCAACAGAGCAACCACATTCACTGTCATGTCAATAGAGCAACCACATTCACTGTCATGTTAATAGAGCAACCACATTCACTGTAATGTCAATAGAGCAACCCCATTCACTGTCATGTCAATAGAGCAACCACATTCACTGTCACGTCAATAGAGCAACCACATTCACTGTCACGTCAATGTGTACCTACGACTTTTGACCCTCAAAGGTTTCCTCTAAGTGCTCCATAATGTGACGTGGTTATGGGGCCGAGATATGCATTACAATAGAATAGAACAGAATACAATGTAACTTCGTTATAATAGTGTACCTTCCTAATTCTTCTCCGATGTGGTAGAAATCCTCCACTCTCTGCTGCTTGAACAGGGCCATGCCTGCAGTCTTCATTGACGGGGATGATGATGTGGTGATGATGTGTAATATCGCTGTTAGTCCCGGACGGGGTTCTCTATTCCTCCATTATAGGAGTAAACCCTGTCATAAAAGACCACAATATATTTATAATAGTTCAGCAGGGTCCGTGTTGCGTCTGCTTGGAGTAGCACAATAAGAATCAGAATCAGAGAAACATTTAGCCAACATACAAACCTCTCTTTTTAATGATCATGACAATATAGTCATTATGACTAGAAAGTGTTATAACTAGTGTTATTCCTACTACCACTCCTAGACTGTATGCCAACTCTTAAAAGCGACATAATGCAGGCACATTTGATGGAACTTCATAGCCTGCATCGCCAAATATCAAGGACATTGTGTAGCGCAAGACACTAGCTGACGCATACAGATAAACCATTAGAATAATGTTAAATAGGTAGAAATATAGCGCCATTTAAAAGCTCTTACCATGTTGAAGTTACTGTCAAAGCGTGTCCACAAACTTCTACGTTCACTCTTGTTTTTTTTCGAAGTCTACGGAGCACACAGTAAACCGCATTTCTCTGCTGACCAGGCGCACTCTCAGATTTCCGGGGCGATCTTGCGCCAAACTAAATGTCACTTGTTAACACGCGCGTGAGCCGCCTTCCCTGAGTGTGTTTTCAAAGTTAAAAATAAAAGTGTGTGTGTGTGTCCGTTCTCGTCCACTGCGTATAACATACAATGACTGTACAAAACATTAAGAACACCTGCTCTTTCCATGACTGACCAGGTGAATCCAGGTTAAAGCTAATGTATGATCACTTATTGGTGTCACTTGTTAAATCCACTTCAGTCTGTGTAGATGAAGAGGAGGAGATAGGTTGAAGAAGGATTTTTAAGCCTTGAAACAAATTGAGGCATGGATTGTGTACGTGTGCCATTCAGAGGGTGAATGGGCAAGACAAAAGTACAGGGTACGGTAGTAGGTGCCAGGCCCACTGGTTTGTGTCAAGAACTGCAATGCTGCTGGGTTCTTCATGCTCAACAGTTTCCCGTGTGTATCAAGACCGGTCCACCACCCAAAGGACATCCAGCCAACTTGACACAACTGTGGGAAGCATTGGAGTCAACATGGGCCAGCATCCCTGTGGAACGCTTTCGACACCTTGTAGAGTCCATGCCTCGACGAATTGATGCTGTTCTGAGGGCAAAAGGGGGTGCAACTCAATATTAGAAAGGTGTTCCTAAAATGGTGTACATTCAGTGTACATAGTACACATAGCATAGTATAGTATAGTATAGTATAGTATAGCATAGCATAGTATAGTATAGTATTCTATTATCGCACTGCTTTGCTTTATCTTGGCCAGGTCGCAGTTGTAAATGAGAACTTGTTCTCAACTGGCTTCTTACCTGGTTAAATAAAGGTGAAATAAAAATAAATAAATAAACAGTAAGGAGTGTTGAAAAGCCCTGCCATGTGGTGTAGTGTAGTAACTATGCCACAAGAGGGCAGAATAGCACTAGGACATTAACACAGACACCATCACCTCGTTATAATACTGCATCAGGTATGGGTTCTAATGGAATTAATTTAGATTCAGAAAGTCAAAGTGCTGGTAGAGAGAGAGAGAGAGAGAGAGAGAGAGAGAGAGAGAGAGAGAGAGAGAGA
>NW_028165262.1:342500-355000 GCF_964263955.1 Coregonus lavaretus
GAGATACGCCTCTGGGATGTTTTCTTATCAGACTCAGTGACAAAGCCATCGGATACATCCTCTCATACAAGTGAGTATTAGTACTGGTTCGGTTACCTAAGACACTTCATAACAAACATTACAATTCCTTTAAAAACAAAATGTGTGAGCATAGCCTACAGTGGTGGGTTGGCTGGTTTTAAAGATTGCAATTGCATGTGGTTTTTAATCGAATAAATAAACAGGAAGCATATTTAGATTGTTCACCAAAACAAGGTCTGTAGTCAGTAATGTATGTTCTCATGACATCACATCTCACTTCACTAACCCTGTATTCTTCCTCAGAGGACAAGACCGCTGCCGCCATTTTGTGATCAACCAGGACCAAGCTGGGCTGTTCATTATCTCCGGGGACGACCAACCTCACCACAGCCTCACAGATCTGATAGAGCACTACAGAGTCAATCCCATCCAACCCTTTGGAGAGTACCTCACCTCTACATACTGTTGTCAGGTAGGAACACCAATAACATTACAGAGTCCCTCATCTCTACATACCGTTGTCAGGTAGATGGGAGATGATGGAATAGGGCCAGTCTGAAACAGCACACTATTCCCTACATAAACTAGTGTGTAACTATTGTCCCTAGTGCACTGTGTTTGGCATAGGGAGTCATTTCAGACACAGCTTGTACACTCCCTGAGGTGGTCTATAGTATATCTATAGTACTAGTGGCTAATGATTACAACAACCTGCTCCACTGTGCTATACAACTCCATTTTGTATTTTTTTTGTATACTTCCTTGTTTACCAAAAGGAGAGCCAGTCCTTCACGGTTTGGAACAGTTTGGTTAAAGTGTAACCCTTGTCTGATAGAGGAAGCCCGTGGTGCCCCTTGTGTTGTGTCTATCAGTGGCCTGTGTTTAGTCCAGCCCAGGAGAGCTGTATGACGTGGTGCACTTTGAGGCCAAAGACAAAACCGGTGGGGTCAGTGTCCGAGCCCTGAGAAGTTACTGGGACCAGCAGAACCAACAGAAGAATGATCAGCACCAACAGAACGACCATCGAAAGGACCATCACAATGACCCGTGGAATGACCAGCACCAATGGAACGACCTGCCGCCAACTAGGAAGCCCCCTGCACTGCCACCCAAGACCAACAACAGGAAGTTGACATCAACAGTATCCATTGGCAGGAAGTCCCTCCCACAGGTACGGTAGGCTAAACGCTACGATGGCTGAAGTCAGGGTTATAAGCAATGGTGTAATAACATGTTATTGCCTGACAGGGTCATGGCTTGTAGTGTGCAGTGCATTAAGCATTTCCAATAATATCATCTTCAGATCATCTTTACCATAGCACATTTCATACAGACGTATTGTAAACACTAACACAATGTATTTCCTGTGTTTTGTCTTTAGCAAGCAGTACCCCCAGTACCAAGGAGAGGCCCACCTCTGACCCACTCTCTGAGTGGAACCTTGCATGACAAGAGCACGTCCCAAACCCAATACGCTGAAATACACCATGACCAGAACAAGACCACATCTCACGGTCAAACCCAATACGCTGAAATACATACTAACCAAACCAAGACCACATCTCACGGTCAAACCCAATACGCTGAAATACACCATGACCAAACCAAGACCACATCTCACGGTCAAACCCAATACGCTGAAATTCACCATGACCAAACCAAGACCACATCTCACGGTCAAACCCAATACGCTGAAATACATACTAACCAAACCAAGACCACATCTCACGGTCAAACCCAATACGCTGAAATACATACTAACCAAACCAAGACCACATCTCACGGTCGAACCCAATACGCTGAAATACATTCTAACCACAACCAAGCGGACAGATTGGCCAGCACTGGGAGTCTGAACCAGAGGAGAAGCACCAGCCCATGTGGAGGAGGTGGAGGTCCCTGGTCCCTCAACACCACTGAGTCTAGTCACCGTGACATTGGTAATAACAACTCCACAGTAGCAGGAGGAGGAGGAGGAGGAGGAGGAGGAGGAGGAGGAGCAGGAGGAGGAGGAGGAGGAGGAGGAGGAGGTGGAGGAGGAGGAGGAGGAGGAGGTGGAGGAGCAGGAGGAGGAGGAGGAGGAGGAGGAGCAGGAGGAGGAGGAGGAGGAGGAGGAGGAGGAGGAGGAGCAGGAGGAGGTGGAGACATGTACTCTGAGCTGACCCTGTCGGATGGACGGAGCCGCTCGCTACCCCGACTGGACGACACCACGGAGGAGGAGGAGGAGGAGGCGGGGCAGTACTCCAACAGGATAAACATCCCCTCCTTCACCCCCACCTCTCACTCCCCCAATCCCCCCAAGAGGGTCACCTGCCACGCC
This sequence comes from Coregonus lavaretus, assembly GCF_964263955.1. Lineage (NCBI taxonomy): Eukaryota > Metazoa > Chordata > Actinopteri > Salmoniformes > Salmonidae > Coregonus > Coregonus lavaretus. The sequence continues at coordinate 344,842 of NW_028165262.1, forward strand.
TACTCTCTTCAGGACCCCAGGGAGAGCCCCTGGCCACGGCTCCACGGTGGACCACACAGCCTGGATCAGCTGAGCACCAACCCACTCTACCAGGCCTCTGTTGGGCTTGGTGAGGGCCAGGACGCCCACTGGAAGGGACCAGAGAAGCAGAGAGAAGGGGACCATGGTTGGAGCCATAACCCCCAGGACCAGACTCCCCAGCAGGAGGATAGTATGTATGCAGAGGTTCCAGAGTGTCCATCTTCTCCCCGTCATCTGATTGCTGACAACACCTATGAGCAGATCCCAGGGGACGGTGGCCTGAAGGGGACGCAAAGCACCGCCACAGCCCAGGAGGGAAACACCTATGAGATGCTGGAGGAACTGAAGGCCAAGGAGTCTACTTGGGGCAAGAAGGTAAGAACTGAAACTGAAATCCTCCTTGAGTATCTAAATACACAAAAATTGTCATCACAATGTTATGAAAATGAAATTATTCTTACATAAATACATACAGTCCGGGTACCTGCCAAAATAAAGGAAACACTTGAGTAAATGAGGGATACAAAGTATATTGAAAGCAGGTGCTTCCACACAGGTGTGGTTCCTGAGTTAATAAAGCAATTAACATCCCATCATGCTTAGGGTCATGTATAAAAATGCCCAGTTGCCCATTATTTTGACTACCGTGGCTAGAAGAAGAGATCTCAGTGACTTTGAAAGAGGGGTCTCATAGGAGCGTAGGGGGTTTAAAGGGGGTTTATGTGTCTCAGTCACCAGATCTCAACCCAATTGAACACTTATGGGAGATTCTGGAGCGGCGCCTGAGACAGCGTTTACCACCACCATCAACAAAACACCAAATGATGGCATTTCTCATGGAACAATGGTGTCACATCCCTCCAATAGAGTTCCAGACACTTGTAGAATCTATTCCAAGGTGCATTGAAGCTTTTCTGTTGGCCCAAAGCTCTATTAGGACACTTTATGTTGGTGCTTGTTATATTTTGGCAGTTACCTGTAAATAACGACTGTAAATATATATATATATATGTACATACTGTATATGATAAAATGCATTATATTGATTCCGTTGCGCTGCAGAATATCAAATGGAGAAAATTATTCCCTGAATACAAGAAGAAATAGCAGCACCAAGCAGATTCAACAACAAACCAACCAGCACCAAGCAGATTCAACAACAAACCAACTAGCACCATGCAGATTCAACAACAAACCAACCAGCACCATGCAGATTCAACAACAAACCATTCAGCACCATGCAGATTCAACAACAAACCAACCAGCACCATGCAGATTGAACAACAAACCATTCAGCACCATGCAGATTCAACAACAAACCAACCAGCACCATGCAGATTCAACAACAAACCATTCAGCACCATGCAGATTCAACAACAAACCAACCAGCACCATGCAGATTCAACAACAAACCATTCAGCACCATGCAGATTCAACAACAAACCAACCAGCCTGGAAGATAATTATTTGGTCAATGTTATTGTATTTAGGAGATGCGTGGACTTGTGTTATCTCTGTGTTAAATCTGTTTTATTAGCAAATATACACTACCGGTCAAAAGTTTTAGAACACCTACTCATTCATGGGTTTTCTTTATTTTTTTTATTTTTTTCTACATTGTAGAATAATAGTGAAGGCATCAAAACTATGAAATAACACATATGGAATCATGTAGTAACCAAAAAAAGTGTTAAACAAATCTAAATATATTTTATATTTGAGATTCTACAAATAGCCACCCTTTGCCTTGATGACAGCTTTGCACACTCTTGGCATTCTCTCAACCAGCTTCATGAGGTAGTCACCTGGAATGCATTTCAATTAACAGGTGTGCCTTCTTAAAAGTTAATTTGTGGAATTTCTTTCCTTCTTAATGCGTTTGCGCCAATCAGTTGTGTTGTGACAAGGTAGGGGGGGTATACAGAAGATAGCCCTATTTGACCTTCATGGTCGAATTGCTGCAAAGAAACCACTACTAAAGGACACCAATAAGAAGACGAGACTTGCTTGGGCCAAGAAACACGAGCAATGGACATTAGACTGATGGAGATTTTTGGTTCCAACCGCCGTGTCTTTGTGGGTGAACGGATGATCTCCTCATGTGTATTTCCAACCGTAAAGCATGGAGGAGGAGGAGTTGTTATGGTGTGGGGGTGCTTTGCTGGTGACACTGTCTGTGATTTATTTAGAATTCAAGGCACACTTAACCAGCATGGCTACCACAGCATTCTGCAGCGATACGCCATCCCATCTGGTTTGGGCTTAGTGGGACTATCATTTGTTTTTCAACAGGACAATGACCCAACACACATCCAGGCTGTGTAAGGGCTATTTTACACACTCAAACCGGTGCGCCTGGCACCTACTACCATACCCCGTTCAAAGGACCTTAAATGTTTTGTCTTGCCCATTCACCCTCTGAATGGCACACATACACAATCCATGTCTCAATTTTCTGAAGGCTTAAAAATCTCCTCCCCTTCATCTATGCTGTACTGTATAATACTACTTCCTCTTTATGGAACCCCTCTGTACTGTATAATACTACTTCCTCTTTATGGAACCCCTCTGTACTGTATAATACTACTTCCTCTTTATGGAACCCCTCTGTACTGTATAATACTACTTCCTCTTTATGGAACCTCTCTGTACTGTATAATACTACTTCCTCTTTATGGAACCCCTCTGTACTGTATAATACTACTTCCTCTTTATGGAACCCCTCTGTACTGTATAATACTACTTCCTCTTTATGGAACCCCTCTGTACTGTATAATACTACTTCCTCTTTATGGAACCCCTCTGTACTGTATAATACTACTTCCTCTTTATGGAACCCCTCTGTACTGTATAATACTACTTCCTCTTTATGGAACCTCTCTGTACTGTATAATACTACTTCCTCTTTATGGAACCCCTCTGTACTGTATAATACTACTTCCTCTTTATGGAACCTCTCTGTACTGTATAATACTACTTCCTCTTTATGGAACCCCTCTGTACTGTATAATACTACTTCCTCTTTATGGAACCTCTCTGTACTGTATAATACTACTTCCTCTTTATGGAACCCCTCTGTACTGTATAATACTACTTCCTCTTTATGGAACCCCTCTGTACTGTATAATACTACTTCCTCTTTATGGAACCCCTCTGTACTGTATAATACTACTTCCTCTTTATGGAACCTCTCTGTACTGTATAATACTACTTCCTCTTTATGGAACCCCTCTGTACTGTATAATACTACTTCCTCTTTATGGAACCCCTCTGTTCTGTATAATACTACTTCCTCTTTATGGAACCCCTCTGTACTGTATAATACTACTTCCTCTTTATGGAACCCCTCTGTACTGTATAATACTACTTCCTCTTTATGGAACCTCTCTGTACTGTATAATACTACTTCCTCTTTATGGAACCCCTTTGTACTGTATAATACTACTTCCTCTTTATGGAACCCCTCTGTACTGTATAATACTACTTCCTCTTTATGGAACCCCTCTGTACTGTATAATACTACTTCCTCTTTATGGAACCCCTCTGTTCTGTATAATACTACTTCCTCTTTATGGAACCTCTCTGTACTGTATAATACTACTTCCTCTTTATGGAACCCCTCTGTACTGTATAATACTACTTCCTCTTTATGGAACCCCTCTGTAATGTATAATACTACTTCCTCTTTATGGAACCCCTCTGTACTGTATAATACTACTTCCTCTTTATGGAACCCCTCAGTACTGTATAATACTACTTCCTCTTTATGGAACCTCTCTGTACTGTATAATACTACTTCCTCTTTATGGAACCCCTCTGTACTGTATAATACTACTTCCTCTTTATGGAACCCCTCTGTACTGTATAATACTACTTCCTCTTTATGGAACCTCTCTGTACTGTATAATACTACTTCCTCTTTATGGAACCCCTCTGTACTGTATAATACTACTTCCTCTTTATGGAACCCCTCAGTACTGTATAATACTACTTCCTCTTTATGGAACCTCTCTGTACTGTATAATACTACTTCCTCTTTATGGAACCCCTCTGTACTGTATAATACTACTTCCTCTTTATGGAACCCCTCTGTACTGTATAATACTACTTCCTCTTTATGGAACCTCTCTGTACTGTATAATACTACTTCCTCTTTATGGAACCTCTCTGTACTGTATAATACTACTTCCTCTTTATGGAACCTCTCTGTACTGTATAATACTACTTCCTCTTTATGGAACCCCTCTGTACTGTATAATACTACTTCCTCTTTATGGAACCCCTCTGTACTGTATAATACTACTTCCTCTTTATGGAACCTCTCTGTACTGTATAATACTACTTCCTCTTTATGGAACCTCTCTGTACTGTATAATACTACTTCCTCTTTATGGAACCCCTCTGTACTGTATAATACTACTTCCTCTTTATGGAACCCCTCTGTTCTGTATAATACTACTTCCTCTTTATGGAACCTCTCTGTACTGTATAATACTACTTCCTCTTTATGGAACCCCTCTGTACTGTATAATACTACTTCCTCTTTATGGAACCTCTCTGTACTGTATAATACTACTTCCTCTTTATGGAACCCCTCTGTACTGTATAATACTACTTCCTCTTTATGGAACCCCTCTGTACTGTATAATACTACTTCCTCTTTATGGAACCTCTCTGTACTGTATAATACTACTTCCTCTTTATGGAACCCCTCTGTACTGTATAATACTACTTCCTCTTTATGGAACCCCTCTGTACTGTATAATACTACTTCCTCTTTATGGAACCCCTCTGTACTGTATAATACTACTTCCTCTTTATGGAACCCCTCTGTACTGTATAATACTACTTCCTCTTTATGGAACCCCTCTGTACTGTATAATACTACTTCCTCTTTATGGAACCCCTCTGTACTGTATAATACTACTTCCTCTTTATGGAACCCCTCTGTACTGTATAATACTACTTCCTCTTTATGGAACCCCTCTGTACTGTATAATACTACTTCCTCTTTATGGAACCTCTCTGTACTGTATAATACTACTTCCTCCTTATGGAACCTCTCTGTACTGTATAATACTACTTCCTCTTTATGGAACCCCTCTGTACTGTATAATACTACTTCCTCTTTATGGAACCCCTCTGTACTGTATAATACTACTTCCTCTTTATGGAACCTCTCTGTACTGTATAATACTACTTCCTCTTTATGGAACCCCTCTGTACTGTATAATACTACTTCCTCTTTATGGAACCCCTCTGTACTGTATAATACTACTTCCTCTTTATGGAACCCCTCTGTACTGTATAATACTACTTCCTCTTTATGGAACCTCTCTGTACTGTATAATACTACTTCCTCTTTATGGAACCTCTCTGTACTGTATAATACTATTTCCTCTTTATGGAACCCCTCTGTACTGTATAATACTACTTCCTCTTTATGGAACCCCTCTGTACTGTATAATACTACTTCCTCTTTATGGAACCCCTCTGTACTGTATAATACTACTTCCTCTTTATGGAACCCCTCTGTACTGTATAATACTACTTCCTCTTTATGGAACCTCTCTGTACTGTATAATACTACTTCCTCTTTATGGAACCCCTCTGTACTGTATAATACTACTTCCTCTTTATGGAACCCCTCTGTACTGTATAATACTACTTCCTCTTTATGGAACCTCTCTGTACTGTATAATACTACTTCCTCTTTATGGAACCTCTCTGTACTGTATAATACTACTTCCTCTTTATGGAACCCCTCTGTACTGTATAATACTACTTCCTCTTTATGGAACCTCTCTGTACTGTATAATACTACTTCCTCTTTATGGAACCCCTCTGTACTGTATAATACTACTTCCTCTTTATGGAACCCCTCTGTACTGTATAATACTACTTCCTCTTTATGGAACCCCTCTGTACTGTATAATACTACTTCCTCTTTATGGAACCCCTCTGTACTGTATAATACTACTTCCTCTTTATGGAACCCCTCTGTACTGTATAATACTACTTCCTCTTTATGGAACCCCTCTGTACTGTATAATACTACTTCCTCTTTATGGAACCCCTCTGTACTGTATAATACTACTTCCTCTTTATGGAACCCCTCTGTACTGTATAATACTACTTCCTCTTTATGGAACCCCTCTGTACTGTATAATACTACTTCCTCTTTATGGAACCCCTCTGTACTGTATAATACTACTTCCTCTTTATGGAACCCCTCTGTACTGTATAATACTACTTCCTCTTTATGGAACCTCTCTGTACTGTATAATACTACTTCCTCTTTATGGAACCTCTCTGTACTGTATAATACTACTTCCTCTTTATGGAACCTCTCTGTACTGTATAATACTACTTCCTCTTTATGGAACCCCTCTGTACTGTATAATACTACTTCCTCTTTATGGAACCCCTCTGTACTGTATAATACTACTTCCTCTTTATGGAACCTCTCTGTACTGTATAATACTACTTCCTCTTTATGGAACCTCTCTGTACTGTATAATACTACTTCCTCTTTATGGAACCCCTCTGTACTGTATAATACTACTTCCTCTTTATGGAACCCCTCTGTACTGTATAATACTACTTCCTCTTTATGGAACCCCTCTGTACTGTATAATACTACTTCCTCTTTATGGAACCTCTCTGTACTGTATAATACTACTTCCTCTTTATGGAACCCCTCTGTACTGTATAATACTACTTCCTCTTTATGGAACCTCTCTGTACTGTATAATACTACTTCCTCTTCATGGAACCTCTCTGTACTGTATAATACTACTTCCTCTTTATGGAACCCCTCTGTACTGTATAATACTACTTCCTCTTTATGGAACCTCTCTGTACTGTATAATACTACTTCCTCTTTATGGAACCTCTCTGTACTGTATAATACTACTTCCTCTTTATGGAACCCCTCTGTACTGTATAATACTACTTCCTCTTTATGGAACCCCTCTGTACTGTATAATACTACTTCCTCTTTATGGAACCCCTCTGTACTGTATAATACTACTTCCTCTTTATGGAACCTCTCTGTACTGTATAATACTACTTCCTCTTTATGGAACCCCTCTGTACTGTATAATACTACTTCCTCTTTATGGAACCCCTCTGTACTGTATAATACTACTACCTCTTTATGGAACCTCTCTGTACTGTATAATACTACTTCCTCTTTATGGAACCCCTCTGTACTGTATAATACTACTTCCTCTTTATGGAACCCCTCTGTACTGTATAATACTACTTCCTCTTTATGGAACCCCTCTGTACTGTATAATACTACTTCCTCTTTATGGAACCCCTCTGTACTGTGTAATACTACTTCCTCTTTATGGAACCCCTCTGTACTGTATAATACTACTTCCTCTTTATGGAACCCCTCTGTACTGTATAATACTACTTCCTCTTTATGGAACCCCTCTGTACTGTATAATACTACTTCCTCTTTATGGAACCCCTCTGTACTGTATAATACTACTTCCTCTTTATGGAACCCCTCTGTACTGTATAATACTACTTCCTCTTTATGGAACCCCTCTGTACTGTATAATACTACTTCCTCTTTATGGAACCTCTCTGTACTGTATAATACTACTTCCTCTTTATGGAACCTCTCTGTACTGTATAATACTACTTCCTCTTTATGGAACCCCTCTGTACTGTATAATACTACTTCCTCTTTATGGAACCTCTCTGTACTGTATAATACTACTTCCTCTTTATGGAACCTCTCTGTACTGTATAATACTACTTCCTCTTTATGGAACCCCTCTGTACTGTATAATACTACTTCCTCTTTATGGAACCCCTCTGTACTGTATAATACTACTTCCTCTTTATGGAACCCCTCTGTACTGTATAATACTACTTCCTCTTTATGGAACCTCTCTGTACTGTATAATACTACTTCCTCTTTATGGAACCTCTCTGTACTGTATAATACTACTTCCTCTTTATGGAACCCCTCTGTACTGTATAATACTACTTCCTCTTTATGGAACCCCTCTGTACTGTATAATACTACTTCCTCTTTATGGAACCTCTCTGTACTGTATAATACTACTTCCTCTTTATGGAACCTCTCTGTACTGTATAATACTACTTCCTCTTTATGGAACCCCTCTGTACTGTATAATACTACTTCCTCTTTATGGAACCCCTCTGTACTGTATAATACTACTTCCTCTTTATGGAACCTCTCTGTACTGTATAATACTACTTCCTCTTTATGGAACCTCTCTGTACTGTATAATACTACTTCCTCTTTATGGAACCTCTCTGTACTGTATAATACTACTTCCTCTTTATGGAGCCCCTCTGTACTGTATAATACTACTTCCTCTTTATGGAACCTCTCTGTTTCATTTTACCCATTGGAATAGTTACACCACGTGAATTTGATTAAACTACCATACTCATAACGACCATGCAACATGACATTATTGCCAGATGTTTTGATGTTGTCATGAAAAACATGTATTTAAATGATTGTCATTTGGTTATAAAAAATAATGTCACAACCAGCAGAAAAGCAGATTTCAACCAAAAAATGATGTACTTATGACATTGCTTGCCAGATTTCACCCACTGTTATTTGGTTAATCAGAAACCCAGATTTCAACCCATGACAAATTTCGTCCGGCGCTGGGCATTAGGTCAGGTGTAATTGTGAGTTGATGGTTGTAGACATGGTTAAGTGGACTACAGCTAACGGTGCTGGCTGGCCCAGAGCTAAATGTCAAGCAGAAAGGACTGGCCGTTATCTCAGCTCCACACCAACTGTTTAACGTGTTTCCCATCTCAGCACTTAGAGCAGGCCGGGGAGAAGGAGCTGCTGCTGAATGGGGCGTCCCAAATAACACCCTATTCCCTATATTGGTGCACTACTGTCGACCAGGACCTACAGGGTATGTCTTGTGAAAAAAAGTAGTGCACTATAAAAGGAATAGGGTGTTATTTGGGATACAGACAAAGGGAATATGGTGTTATTTGGGATACAGTCGGGGGGTTCTGGATCTGGCCATCTGGATAACAGAGATCATAGTTTCATGAAGGACCTGATCCATTTGAGCCCATCTGCTTCTCTCTCTCTCTCTCTCTCTCTGAGATACAATTGGACTGTTTAAAATGCTCCGTCAGCAAAACATGGAACAGGCCCCTATTAAATGGGGAAATACTGGACAGAGACAAGTGTTCAACACCACTCCAGGGGTTGGGGTATATGACACCAGAAAGGGGTTACCTGTATTATGTGGTAGTGATGTAAACAGCACCAGTAACAACAGAGGTGAATCTATAGCCTTGTGTTTAAAACACTGGTCCTCCCATAGACATCGGCTCTGACTGGCACCCTGCTCCCTATATAGGGTATAGAGCCCCACAGTGGAGGTGTCATAATACCCATAAAACCTAGCGGTCAAACAGGGAAATGGTTCCAATCGTTTTTCCACCATTCATGTTTCACCATAGGGGATTTTTAGAAACACTTAAAATAAGGGCTATGTTTCGTGTAGGCTTACCCTGGTGTGACGTTTTGATAACCGTGTAAATCTCTCTAGGACAAGGTGACTTTTATCAATATATTTTAGCCTGTATTTACTCTCAGATTAGAAAATGCTATTTAGCATCAACGTAGACATCATGCAAGACTACAAATCCCTGCAAGGTCCCGCACGTCATCTCTAGCTGACACCTTTGCTAACAGGTATTGGGTCAATTTAAAACTTGCACAAGACGGTTCACAGAATTTAAAGAAACGTAGCCTATTGATTCATTACTACATTTAGCTAACATTAGATAGTTAATCCAGAGATTCTTACCTTTGCCTCAATTCGGCAGTCTCATCCAGATCATCATGGCATTTGTAGTTCTTTATGATAGCAACATTAGTAGCTAATTAGCATTTCATTTATGGGGGGGTAAATACAGGCGAATATATTGATAAAAATCACCTTGTCCTAGAGAGATTTACATGGTTATCAAAACGTCACACCAGGGTAAGCCTACACAAAACACAGCCCTTATTTTAAATGTTTCTAAAATCCCCTATGGGAAAAATGAATGGTGGAAACATGATTGGAACCATTTCCCTGTTTGACCGCCAGGTTTTATGGGT
>NW_028165262.1:357500-360000 GCF_964263955.1 Coregonus lavaretus
GTACAGAGGATGGGAGACAGAGAGGAGTTTCTCTCAGTACAGAGGATGGGAGACAGAGAGGAGTTTCTCTCAGTACAGAGGATGGTGGACAGAGAGAGTGGAGTTTCTCTCAGTACAGAGGATGAGGGACAGAGAGGAGTTTCTCTCAGTACAGAGGATGGGAGACAGAGAGGAGTTTCTCTCAGTACAGAGGATGGTGGACAGAGAGAGAGAGGAGTTTCTCTCAGTACAGAGGATGGTGGACAGAGAGGAGTTTCTCTCAGTACAGAGGATGGGAGACAGAGAGGAGTTTCTCTCAGTACAGAGGATGGTGGACAGAGAGAGTGGAGTTTCTCTCAGTACAGAGGATGAGGGACAGAGAGGAGTTTCTCTCAGTACAGAGGATGAGGGACAGAGAGGAGTTTCTCTCAGTACAGAGGATGGGAGACAGAGAGGAGTTTCTCTCAGTACAGAGGATGAGGGACAGAGAGGAGTTTCTCTCAGTACAGAGGTTGGGAGACAAACAGAGAGGTACTGTTAGCTTGGTTCCAGGTCAGTTAGTGCCGTCTTGCCAAGACAGACAACTGACAACAGCTTAGATACTGTAGGGAAGTCGTCAAGAAATGTAAGCTCCTCTCTTACTAAAGAAGCTCAGCAATAGAGGACAGGACACAGAGAGGACAGGACACAGAGAGGACAGGACACAGAGAGGACAGGACACAGAGAGGACAGGACACAGAGAGGACGGGACACAGAGAGGACAGGACACAGAGAGGACAGGACACAGAGAGGACAGGACACAGAGAGGACAGGACACAGAGAGGACAGGATACAGAGAGGACAGGACACAGAGAGGACAGGACACAGAGAGGACAGGACACAGAGAGGACAGGACACAGAGAGGACAGGACACAGAGAGGACAGGACACAGAGAGGACAGGACACAGAGAGGACAGGCCACAGAGAGGACAGGACACAGAGAGGACAGGACACAGAGAGGACAGGACACAGAGAGGACAGGACACAGAGAGGACAGGACACAGAGAGGACGGGACACAGAGAGGACAGGACACAGAGAGGACAGGACACAGAGAGGACGGGACACAGAGAGGACGGGACACAGAGAGGACAGGACACAGAGAGGACAGGACACAGAGAGGACAGGACACAGAGAGGACAGGACACAGAGAGGACAGGACACAGAGAGGACAGGACACAGAGAGGACAGGACACAGAGAGGACGGGACACATTATCAGGTTAGGAGGAAAGTGGCAGAAAAAACGGAATAACCAATAACCTAATCACAATGCCCATGACAGACCTCTTTAAGAGCAGGGCGCCAATCGATGGAGCGTATCTGACTGTAATACAATCACAATGCATTCAGGAAGGTGATGGCTGAAACTGAAGCTTAGAAATAGCACTTCCCAGAGGCCTCATGCCCAGGGGCTGAGGAGGCATGTGTCCGGTCAATTTGATCCCTTTGTAGTATACAAATTATATAATACAAGATCTGGTTTGAAGAGACGTTTGAAGGAGAAGCAGGCCGTCTAATGCAGTGCTGATAGATGTCAGATCATTTATTTTATACAGAATTAATAGAAGGATATTGACATTGGTCATGAGTGCTAGCCTGGTCCCAGATATGTTTGTACTATTTTGTCAAGTCCTTGTCACATCAAACATGACAATTCCATAAGGAGTTGGCAAGAGAGCAGAAACAGACTGGCTCCCAGGCTACATGTCCATGGATAACATCCAGGCTACATGAGTCCATGGATAACACCCAGACTACATGAGTCCATGGATAACACCCAGGCTACATGAGTCCATGGATAACACCCAGACTACATGAGTCCATGGATAACACCCAGACTATATGAGTCCATGGATAACACCCAGACTACATGAGTCCATGGATAACATCCAGGCTACATGAGTCCATGGATAACACCCAGACTACATGAGTCCATGGATAACACCCAGACTATATGAGTCCATGGATAACACCCAGACTACATGTCCATGGATAACACCCAGACTACATGAGTCCATGGATAACACCCAGACTATATGAGTCCATGGATAACACCCAGACTATATGTCCATGGATAACACCCAGGCTACATGAGTCCATGGATAACACCCAGACTACATGAGTCCATGGATAACACCCAGACTACATGAGTCCATGGATAACACCCAGACTACATGAGTCCATGGATAACACCCAGACTACATGAGTCCATGGATAACACCCAGACTATATGAGTCCATGGATAACACCCAGACTATATGTCCATGGATAACACCCACACTACATGAGTCCATGGATAACACCCAGACTACATGTCCATGGATAACACCCAGACTACATGAGTCCATGGATAACACCCATACTATATGTCCATGGATAACACCCACACTACATGAGTCCATGGATAACACCCAGACTACATGTCCATGGATAACACCCACACTACATGAGTCCATGGATAACACCCAGACTACATGTCCATG